>NC_089837.1:429235523-429460523 GCF_035609145.1 Eleutherodactylus coqui | reverse complement strand
GTCACTACTGAACAGTACCGTAAATTAAGTGGTCTGAAAATCGTCGTGGGAAGCAGGTGAGTATAAAAAAACACAACCCAACTCCCCATCACCTCACCTAACAGCAGTATAAGAGTTCAGTGGTAACAGTTTACCTTTAAGGCTGGGTTCACAAAGGGCGGATTTGTTGCGGTTTTGCTTCGTTTTTTCCGTTGCAGTTTTGCCGCAGAAGACCTGTTTCTGCGGCAAAACCGCTTCAAGGGTTATTTTTGTCTTGCGGATTTTCTTGCGGAAAAATCCGGAAGCGTTTTTTTCCGCAGCGCCTTTTTACTTTTTGCAGCAGATTTTGCTGTGTCCATAGAGCTCTATGGACAAAAAAGCGCCGCGGAAAAGACAGAAGAATGGACATGCTGCGTCTTGAAAAACCGCGCCGCAGTTGCATTTCTGCACTGCGGCTGTGCGGAAAAAATCCGTCCTGTGAGAACAGCTTTTTGCCCAAACACATTTGTGCTGCATTGCACTGCAAACGCAGCGGTTTTGCCGCAGTGCGGATATGCAACATCAAACCGCCCAAAACCGCAGCAAATCTGCCCTGTGTGAACCTGGGTTCTCACTGGGCGGATTCCCGACGGAAATCCCACGGTTTGGCCGCAGCGAAAAAGCGTGAGATTTCCGCCGGGAGAACCGCTGCTTCAAAACCCGCGGCGGTTTTGAAACGGCCTGGCTGCTTGCTCTTCCGCTGCGGCCGGCGCTCCCATAGAGGAGAGCGCAGCCGCAGCGGAAAAAAAAAAAGAATGGACATGCTGTGATCGGCAAATCCGCACCGCAGTGGTGGCTTCTGCTGGCTTAGCCGCAGCGGATTTGCCGTCCCGTTTGGACGAGATTTCTGAGAAATCTCGTCCACATTCCTGGCTAATCCCGGGATTAGCGGCCGCATGCGGATTTGCCACAGCGAAATTCCGCTCGGCATTTCCACGGCAAATCCGCCCCGTGGGAACCCAGCCTAAGGGTTATAGACATCATTGCTATGGAGAAAAATGTTAGTGCAACTTTTTAACTTGCACTTTATAAATCACTAAGTTTCTGGCTGCAGTATTTATTCCTTCATCTTCAGACCCCAAGACTTGCAGTTTGCAGCCTGCTCCTGGTTTCAGCCTTTTCTCATGTGGACATGTCCCTCCCAGTAATACATGCTGGATATGAAGCTTGTGTCCTGGATGCTGCTGCCTTCTCTTGCTCTCATGTATCAGCACAGTATCATTCCTGTACTGATTTCCCCTTCTATATGAGGCATCTCTTCTCTTTTGTGCTGACACACATGCTTGTGATTCCCCTCCTCCTGCAGCGGGTGCTTTCTTCTCTGTCTATGCTGATGCGCCCACTCCCCTTGCTGTATGTACCAAGGCTGCCAACCTAAATTTTTTTTCTGGACAACTTATGTAAAAATGATGTACAGACAATATCTTTTACCAACAAATTGAGAACTCTAATAAATTCTAAAGATTATAAATAATGTACGTTTATGTCTAAATATGTTGATATGATTACATTACCAGAATTTAGTGAATAAGTTGTAAAATGACGATGCCCTGTTCTAGTACAACCAGCCTTAAAAATTGTGGACTCGTCTGTTTTTTCTCAAAGACACTGAAAAAATGGTCCTTATTGCTATTTATTGTCCACGAATTTACAAACAGTTGGCAACACTGATACAGTGCAGCTTGTGTGATCTGCTCTTCCTGAGATTGTTCTCACCAGGGAGAGTCCCAGTGCCACGCATCACCCCCTCTGACCTAGCACTAGGCATTATGTAGTCTGGAGTTTGATGTTTATCATATATTGTGAGAAGCAACATCAAACTGAAGTTTAGCTGTAAAGTGACGTTATAAAGCTTGCTGTCACTAGAGGAGGCTAAATAGCTTCTATAGACAAACAGCTACATGGCACGTTACCACTGTCACAGTGTGTTCCATCTGGTTACTAGGAATTGTCTATTAAGTAGCAGTAGATCTTAAGGGACTTACTGAATACTGTATCGTGCCGTGGATGATGTGCAACATTTGTCTATAAGAACTTTGGAGATTTCCTTTTTGATAACACTGAGAAGCCACTTGCAGAGCCAACAGTTAGGGTGGGCAAACAGGACAATTTTACAGGGTCTCCATCTTCAAGAGGCCCCCTCTTGTTCAACATTGATGTTCAACTGCCTGTTCACAGAAGCAAATCGAAGGGCAGCTGAAAACCATTGACAGGTAGTGGAGCCATTAGGAGTTGCTGCCTACGACTCCAGAGGGAATGCTGCGTCATTGCTGATATTACCCTTCTTGCTAGGCTAGAAGACCCCCTTCTGCTTCAGCCCAGGTATAGCATCTGCTGTACAGTATTCTGATGCTCTCCAGCCGCACAGACAGTGTCTTGACATTGGAGGGTGTCACACAGTACAGGAACTTACTTTTAAAAAAGAGAAGCCATAGGATTGGTTGAGTTAAGTATAAATGGATATAAAATAGTCTGCATTCATATTATTTGTTGGAATGGGAAAATATATATAAAGCACAGTAAATAAGGTTCACAATAGAAACACTTCTAAAGATATTTACCACTACCATCCCGGCTGTCACGAAAAAAGGTTCGCTACCCATAATCCCTCTATCAACTGGGAATCAAGGACCATTGCCTTTCCTTCAGAGTACTGTAAAGCGAACTGCAAGATAGCACCATCTGCCCCTAAACCAGTGCAAGACCCAGAGGATGGTCAACAGGACCTTGAGAAGTTACCGGTTCAATACTAGATGTTCAGTGATGTCTGCAGTAAGAAGAAAGCTGATCAGCTGTCAACTTATTATCCCTAAGATTGCCCGGTGCTTCTATTCTGTTTGGGCGGATCTACAACCTTTCAGAACCAGAGTTGAAGGTAATCCGAGAATACCTGGACAAAAAATTGAAAAAGGGGTTTGTTCAACCTTCCTCTTCCCCAGCTGGTGCGCTCATATTTCTTTTTGTGGCGAACAGTGACTCGACCCTGCGACCATGTATTGATTACAGGGAGTTAAATAAATTTACGGTCAATATCGCTACCTCATTCTCTTAGAGAGACTATTAGAGAGACTCTGCCAAGATCGTTGCTAAACTAGATCTGAGAGGGGCCTATAACCTTGTATGGATTTGCCCTGGGGACGAATGGAACACTGCCTTTAGGCAGAGTACGGTCATTTTGAAAACATAGCAATGCTTCTGCCACCTTCCAGCACTTTATCAATGACATATTTTGATGCCTGTTGGACCAATTCATAGTGGCGTATCTCAACAACATCTTCTCTGACAACCTGGGGGAACATCGCTGCCACATTTGGGTGGTCTTGGAACTCTAAAAGAGTAACCTCTACATCAAACTAGAGATGTGCGAGTTTGAACAGACTCGAATGCAATTCCTGGGATATATTATCTCCGCAGACGGCCTAAGTATTGACCCCAGAAAGATTAAAGCCATCCTGGATTGACTCATTCTAAAGTGTGAAGAAAGTACAGCGCCTGATCGGTTTTGCAAAATTCTACAGAAGATTTATTAAGGATTTTTCAATAGTCTTCTCTCCTATCACTTCCCTCACAAAGAAAGCACATGCGTTTTTCTGGTCCTTGGAGGCACAAATTGCTTTGGAGAAACGAAATACTCTGTTTACCTCAGCACCAGTACTGATCCACGCAAGACCAGAAGGGCCTTTTGTTGTTGAGGTGGACGTCTCTGACTCCACAGTGGGAGCTACCCCGTCACAACAAGTCGGAGATAAGATGCAACTACATCCTTGTGCATTTCCGTCCTATCCCTTATCACCCGCAGAGAAAAATTATGATGTCAAAAACAAGGAGCTTGTGGCCATCAAGATGGCTTTCACCGAATGGAGGTATCGCTTGGAAGAAGCCCACCATCCAGTAACGGTTCTTACTGACTATAATAACTTAGACTTTCTCCGTACTGCCAAAAGGTTATCTGCAAGACAAGCACGATGGGCCCTGTTTTTCCTCAGGTTCAATTTTATCATGTCCTACAGCCCCAGTTCCAGAAACAGCAAGGCGGAGGCAAGAACACCAACTATATGTTCCCAAGACTGGTTTACTCAATATCCTCAAACTAGTCTATGATTCCAAGTTTGACGATTACCTTGAAGTCACAAAGACTTTGGAACTCCTGATTCATTCTTTCTGGTGGACTTACTGCAGAAGGGATGTCACCTTTTGCAAAGTATGTGGATCCAGGCCATGGCGATCTATATCTATGGACTTTATAGTGGACCTGACTATCATCCTGGTTGTAGTGGACCGACTTACAAAGATGGCTTACTTCATCCTCATAAAGAAGATTCCCACCAGCATGCACACCATAGAGTTGATGATCCAGGAAGCATCAATTCCTGATGATATCGTCTCAGACAGAGTGGTTCAGTTCACCATGAAATTCTGGAAACACTTCTGCACGGCCCTGGGAACTACCGTGAGTCTCTCCTCTGCCTGTCATCCTTAGTCGAATGGCCAGACTGAGAGAACTAACCAGACTCTGGAGCAGTATCTCCGCTGCTTCATCTCCCAACTTCAAGACGACTTGGTGGATTATTCATCAACTACGGAGTACATGTACAACAATGCTCAACATAGTTCTACAGCCCAGAGCCTGTTCTATGCCAACTACGGGATGCATCCCGTTTTAATTTCTGGCCTTCCTACCAATACTCCTGTCCCGACGGTCAACCACAAACTGTCAGCTTTGGCAGATATTCAGAAAATATTATAGGAGGCTATATGGGAATCTCAGGATGCCTACACGGAAGTGGCAGATTGACATCGTTAAGTGGCTCCTCCTTTCCAGGTTGGAGAGAAGGTATGGTTATCCACCAGGAATCTGAATACCCATGTACCTTCTCCCAAACATGGGCAAAGGTTTATTGGACCTTTTCCAATTTCAGCAAGGGTTAGCCAGGCGGCTTTCCACTTGAAGCCCCCGGGCAGCCTAAGGATCCACCCAGTCTTCCATGTGTTCCTGCTGAAGCCATTCCGGGACAATACCTTCATAGGGAAACAACGACTGCCTCCCCCTCCTGTGAAGGTTCAGGGGCATGACAAGTTCGTTGTTGAGAAAATTTTGGACTCCCAAAAACACAGAGGAAAACTTCAGTACCTGATACGGACCAGAGGAAAACTCTTGGGACCCAGAAGAGAATATACATGCTCCTAGGCTCATAGGGGATTTCCATAAGAAGTACCCCAGTAAACCAGGCCTTGGGATGTCCGTAGCCCATCCTCAAAGGAGGGGCCTACTGTCAGGAATCAAACTAGGGGCCTCCTGTGCTCCAATTGGTAGCTCACTACTGAGCCATCCAGCCTGTGGACGGTTCCCTTGCATGACTCTCAGCCTTCTTCCATGATGCCAGTTATCTAGTTCCTGCCTCTGTTCCTGATTGGGCTCATTATAAAAGCCTGACCCTGCCACTGCACCAGCACATGATTATTCTGCTCCACAGCATTAGTCAAGCTCCACTTCTGCCTGTACAGCAAGCTTTGGAAGCACTAGAGGTCAGTGCTGCAGCTCTCTGCACAACACCTTCTGGATTGACTGAATGTTACTGGATTTTTGTTACAGTATTTTAGCATTTGGTATCTAGATTTTCATTTTGTCTAGAGCCATGCCTTGTCCAAAACTGGCCCCGACCACTTGTGAGATAATACTTAAAGGGGTTCTGTCACTAAAAAAGAAAAATTGTATACTTATCTATTCCTCCCCCATCAGTCTACTTACCAGATCTTCACCTCCCTTATCTTCTCCTGTCTCCTGCAGTCCAGGGGATCACTTCACCTCCAGCTGCCTGATTCTTCTCCTTCCTGTGAGGTTACGTACATTTGGTTGGCAGTCTTCTGCCTGCCAACCAATGAACGTTACGTCACAGCTCACAGGTCAGTGGGGGGACTGCCTATCTTCTTCAGAGATTGTTCAAGAGAGCTATCTCTGAAATAGATTACAATTCCTTCCTAGGCAGTGAAGCTACAGCACAGGGATGTGACCTTCACTGACCCAGCCGGAAGGAATTTGAGATATGCCGCCCTCATAACAAGCTGGTCCCAGCCTGCAGTGAGCTGACCTGGGGCACTGGAGAAGCTCAACCAGGAGAAGATGCGATAAGGAGACAGACAGGGAAGGAATAGGTAAGTTTAGATAATTTTTTTTAACGACAAAACCCCTTTAAAAAAAACATATACACAGCTCTGACCCATCAAGGCATAGTAAGACCCCTGAAGTTGCCTGTGCTGTTTAGCATCAATTCAGAATATCTGTGATTGCTGTGAGAGGTCATCACAGTGATCACATGATTGAAGATTGGTCCTGATGACATTTTGTTTGCCGCTCAGAATGTTATATCTTTCTTCACTGACCTCTTTTTAAAATACTGGATATTATTGTATACTGAGCACAGCAGACCAATCTGCTAAGGATTTTTTTGTATTATATACAGGTTCCAGATAGTATGTAGCTACTGCAGTTCTTTGTGTTTTCCTATTTCTAGTCATACAAAAGGATCTACCAGTGTTAAATATACATGTTTCATCCAAGTTTATTTTACAAACTTTCTTTTTCCAGTGAACCCTTGGAACCACAGTGTTGTTAAAGACCAATGTGAGACAAATGTTCTAAAGCTCTGATTTGGTGTCCTATTAAAGCCCTTTCAAAAATGGGTCAAATAAAGAATTGGCCTATTTGTAACTATGAATGTTTCAAGTGTTGCAAACTCTTAACCTGACATGAAAATAAGATAAAACAAATGTTGTTTTCTAGAGGATGTCTTTCAGATCCTAAATAGGGCAACTAAATGCATGCAATATGCATATCTCAATCCACATGAAGACTGTCATGATGCATATGAATTTTTGCTTAACCCCTTAGTCACCAGCCCATAGTGTTTTAACGTAAGTTAAAGTGGGCTTTAATCCCAGAGGATGTAAAAACATGCATCCTGCGGGGATTAAAGCGACGTGGGCTTTGGACGTGACAGCTCCATACTGTCAGTGCCCAGAGGTAGCTGACAACATGGAGCTGTCATCCCAGGCCGCAGGGAAACCTCCCCCTGGCAATGCGATTGGCGCTATCCAATAGATAGTGCTGATCGCATTAAAGTGCCAAAAAGTTTTTAAAAAGTTAAAGATTCAACTGCCCTCATGGATCGGTCTCCATGCTGTCCCGTGGGGATCTGGTCCTCCAGGACCTGACGCCGGCCTTCTGCGCATGCGCGCAAGGCGTCATTACGTCAGTCGCATGCACAGAAGGCCGGGAGCCCCAGCAAATTTGAAATCTCGTGGCTCCCAGCTCCTGAAGGTAGCCGGAAGGCAGGAGATGTCACCGGGGACCGCGGTGACCGGTCCCCAGACCCGTGATCGCCGTTATCCAATGGAAAACTGGAAAAGTGAAAAAAAGTCAAAAAAAGTTTCACCTCCCCTCGTGGATTGGATCCATGAGGGGAGGTGAAAATACTCACCCGTCCTCCATGATGTCCAGCGGCGATCTCCAGCTGCCGCGGGTTTCTGCGCATGCACCGATGTGGCGCACGCGCAGAAGGCTGGAGAGCCCGGAAAATTTAAAGTTCCCCGGCACCCAGCTGTCAAAGATAGCCAAGTGCAGGGAGATGTCACTGAGGATTGCTGTATGCAGATAATAGTGATCATGTAAAGTTAAAAAGTGTAAAAAGTTAAAGTTTCATCTCCCCTTACAAATCGTATTCATGAGGGGAGATGAAATTGCATCCCATCAGGGTCCCTGGATTTGTCACCCGATGGGATCTTTATCCTCGGACCTTACCGCGGCTTCGGGGAATTCACCTGTCAGCATAATGGTGGACGCATGCGCAAAAGTCAAGAATTTAAAATCACCCTGCTCCTGGCTACCAAAGGTAGCCGAGAGCCAGGAGATGTTATGGGGGGGCGTGGAATGCGCTTATGTGGTATGCTGTGTAGGCAGTTAAAGGGTGAGGTTGTGGATGGAGTATACCTCCCTCCCAGGCTCTTAGTCTGGACAGGGTGGCGGTCCAGTCCACAACTTCACCCTGGTTCTTAGGAGGCTCAGCTGTAGGCACTGACCCCGTTAATGGGAGCATAAAAGACTGCAGCTCCCAGGGAGTCAGTGCCTGACAAGCTGAGGAGAGAGCAACATCCTGCAGCCTGAGCCTGAGCACCCTGCGTGGTGCCTAATTTTGCCTCTATGGCAGCGCCACTTACAGACTTGACGAAAGGGGGCAAGTCGGTAATGGTGGCATGGACACCCTTGGCCGAGTATGCCTTTCAAAATTTAAAGTCGGCCCTTTGCAAACAGCCAGAATTGATAACGGCCGACTTCTCGAAAGAGTTTATTGTACAGAAGGATGCTTCTAATGTAGGGTTGGGTGCAGTCTTGTCCCAGTCCATAAATGGGGAAGAACATCCAGTACTGTATTTAAGCCGGAAACTATCTGCTGCGGAGAAGAATTATGCTATTGTTAAACGTGAATGTTTAGCGGTAAAATGAGTACTGCAAACATTGAGGTACTATCTCTTGGGTAGAGAGTTCAAATTGGTGTCAGACCATGCCCCCTTGACCTGGATGAAACAAAATAAGGAAAAGAATGCGAGGGTGACGAGGTGGTTTCTTTCGCTTCAGACCTTCAAGTTCACCCTCGAGTATAGACCAGGCAAGTCACATGGTACTGCTGATGCCCTGTCTAGGGTGCATTGTCTGACCACCAAAAAGGCTCAGCCCTCCGGTCTGGAGAAGAGGGAGGGGGGGATATGTAGGCAGTTAAAGGGTGAGGTTGTGGATGGTGTATACCTCTCTCCCAGGCTGTTAGTCTGGACAAGGTGGTGGTCCAGTCCACAACTTCACCCTGGTTCTTAGGAGGCTCAGCTGTAGGCCCTGACCTTGTTAATGGGGGCATAAAAAACTGCAGCTCCAAGGGAGTCAGTGCCTGACAAGCTGAGGAGAGAGCAACATCCTGCTGCCTGAGCCTGAGCACCCTGCATGGTGCACCTTTGCACTGAATTGGACTGTATTCTGTTTTGTTTTCAGAATAAACTGAGGCAAGTTTATCCCCGTTGAGTCCAGAGTGTCTGTGCCGCCCCACTCCCTGGAGGACTTTCAACAGTGGTTAACATTTTTTTAAAAAGTAGACGTTAAATCTCTCCTCACCGATGCGAGATTCCACATACGGCCGTGTGAGCCTGGCATTATTCATATCGCTACCTGTAATACATAATTTACAAGAAGCCCCGGGAACGCTCGCCTTCTTGCAGTTCCAGGAGCAGCTTGTTGAGCGCCTTCTATTTGATACCGCCACACCTCAGCAAGCTTACAAAGTCTCACAGAGTGCATCTTTTTACCCCCCATTCCTGCCACTGGGGTCAAGAAATGGCCCCCAAAAAAGCATGGGAGGAGGGGGGATACCCAATTTTATTGCCCCATGTGCCCATCCCAACCAGCCTCCGTAATTACCCATGTCTTTGGACATACCACACGGTTTACATTATTACTTTTTGGGAATGGCAAAAAATGGGGATGGATGGGGGCATTATTTTTAGGGAGTCAATTTTTTCTGCACAAGTGGGCAATGCGGCCTAGAATTTATTCAGTTGTGCCCTGAAATCCAACGGGTGTTCCTTCCATTATAGGCCTAACCATGTGCCTTGTAAGTACATTAGGGCCACAATGAGTATGTTTATGAATACAGGACAAACAGGGGTATCCATTTTAGGGTGCAAGTCTTCATTTATATGTGTGCTGTACAAAAAGAAATGTTTTTAAATTAACCCAATTGCCAAAAAAGTAAATCGTAACTATTTCCTTATGCTTTGCTTAGATTCATTGAAAAACGGTGGGATGATCAAAATACATAGTACACCCCTATATGAATTCGTTAAACAGTCTAGTTTTCAAAATGAGGTCAATTGTAGGGGTTCTCCATTTTTTGCCCGTTCACGGGCTCTACAAGTGTGCTATGGGGCCTAAATCACCTTCAAGCAAAATGTCTGTTCTGCAGCTGGGCCCTGTTGTGCATACAGACACAAAATTAGGGCCACAATGGATATGCTTATGAACACAGGACAAACAGCGGTATCCATTTTGGGGTGCAAGTCTTCATTCCTATGTACGCCGTACAAAAATAACCTGTTTTTAAAATGACAAAATTGCCAAAAAACTTAAAATCGTAATTTTTTCCTTCTGCTATGCCTAGATTCATTCAAAATCTGTGAGGTCAAAATGCTCACTATACCCTTAGATTTGTTAAGGGGTCTAGTTTTCAAAATAAGATCATTTGTGGGGGCTCTCCATTGTTTTAGCCGCTGAAGGGCCATACAGGTGTGCTATGGGGACAAAAACACCTTCAAGCAAAATTTCTGTTTTGAAAGCCACTAGCTGCTCCTTTCGGTTTGGGCCCTGTTGTGCATACAAACAGACGTTAAGGGCCACAACGGGTATGTTTCTGAACACAGAACAAACAGGGGTATCCATTTTAGGGGTGCAAGTCTTCATTCATAGGTGTGCTGTACAAACAAAACTGTTTATAAAATGACACAATTGTCAAAAAAATGAAAATCATAATTATTTCCTTCTGCTTTGCTTAGATTCATTCAAAAACTGTGGGGTCAAAATACGCATTACACACCCAGATGAATTTTTTTAAGGGCTCTAGTTTTCAAAATGGGGTCATTTGTGGGGTGTTATATCATTTTGGCTGTTTAAGGGCTCTACAAGTGTGCTATAGGGCCTAAAACACTTTCAAGCAAAATGTCTGTTCTGAAAGCCACCGGCTGCTCCTTTCATTTTGGGCCCCATTGTGCATATAGACATATTATTAGGGCTACAATGGGTATGTCTCTAAACACAGGACAAACAAGGGTATCCAATTTGGGGTGCAAGTCTTCATTAATGTGTGTGCTGTACTAAAAAACCCTGTTTATAAAATGGCACAATTGCCAAAAAAATAAAAATCATAATTATTTCCTTCTGCTTTGCTTAGATTCTTTCAAATACTGTGGAGTCAAAATAGGCAGTACACCCCTAGATGTTTTGTTAAGGGGTCTAGTTTTCAAAATGGGGTCATTTGTGGGGTTTTATACCATTTTGGCAGCTCAAGGGCTCTACAAGTGTGTTATGGGGCCTGAAACACCTTCAAGCAAAATCTGTGTTCTGAAAGGCATCGGCTGCTCCTCTCGGTTTTAGGCCCCATTGTGCATATGGACATAATATTAGGGCCACAACTGGTATGTTTCTGAACATGGGATAAACAAGGGTATTCATTTTGGGGTGTAAATTCTCATTTTCATGTGCTCTCTAGAAAAAAAAACTGACTTTAAAATGGCATATTTGCAAAAATGTGAGATTTTATTTTTTCTCCTCTAAATTGTATTAACTCCTGAAAAAAAAACTGTGCGGTCAAAATACTCATGACACCCCTCAGTGAATACATTATGTTTTTAAAATGGGGTCATTCTGACACCTATGAGCCTTTGCAAGCTTGGTTTGGTGTACAAAAACAAAGTGTTCCTCAAAATGCTGATAATCAATGTTAAATTTGTAAGTCTCCTAAATGGTTAAAAAAAACAAAAGCTTTTCAAATGTGCATCGAAAATAAAGCAAACAGATGGAAATATATAAATATCTTATCCAAAATGTGTACAGTATGTTTGCACATATTTGATATATTACAATTGAAAACATGAAAAAATACAAAAATTTTATTTTTTTTTCAAATTTTGGCGCTTTTAATAAATATACAGAAAAAAAAACTTTTTTTACCACCTAAATGAAGTACAACATGTAGCAAAAAAACCAATATCAGAATCACTTGGATATGTAAAACCTTTCCGGAGCTATTAATATATGTTAAAGTGACACATGTCAGATTTCCAAAATTCGGCCTGGTCATTAAGGCGCAAACAGGCTTGGTCACCAAGAGGTTAAAAGGAACCTGTAAGTTGCTTTATGGTACTCTCTTTGAGGGCAGCATAAAGTAGTGTCAAACTTTAACCTCACTTTGATAGGTTCTACTAAGGACAATTTGTGTTCATTTATTGGTATTTACTGATAATATGTACATCTAATTGAGACTGTTCATGTGTTCACATCTCTTACTTGGGGATTTATTCTTTATATCTTTTTTATTATATTGGAATTTATTATATTATGTTTTATACTTGTACTATCTGATATATAAATTTATATGTATTCAACCCAAGCCACCACATTGGATGTGTAATTTTATAGGTTTTTATATTTTATAACGTATGTGTAGTGACCCAGAGTGGGCACTTCAACAATTTGCCGGTCACTTTATGTAATGAAGAGAGTATATCCTTACATAGGTAAAAATGGTGTGCATATAGCTTTAAATGTGTTAATTAGGTGTTCTTTCAAGCAAACCTTGCATGACTCACCCTTACCAGCTCCTATACCTTTCAATCACCCATAGCTAGTACAGGGATTGGTTAGTTAGCTTTTCCCTAGCCTGGGATTGGTTTAGTAAGATGGTATAAAAGGTAGAGAGTGGGCGGAGTTAAGTTAGTCTTCGAGGTACAGAGCTAGGCGCAAGCTTGAGAGAGGCTGGGGAGAAACAAGGAGAAAAGCCAGTGTGGTGGGAAGAGGAACATCAAAGTGTGAATAATCAAGAAGCAGTTGTTCTGAAGAAGTTAGCAGTGGAGAGAGATCGATAGAGAGAAGAAAAGGAGTTTTTATCAGCTTAATCCTGTTTACTGGAATAACTTCCCACCATTTACACCAAGTATAACATTTGCACAGAGATACCACACTTAACACTCCAAACAAGGTCTACTACCCCCATTTTTGTTGAGTTCTCCATTTTTTATATTTCTTATTTTTGTTCTGAACAGGTCCCTACCCGTATACAGACTGGTGTCACGACAAAACAACATCTTACCCTGCCTGACTCCGTGGGCAGCATGCAGTGAGAACTGCCAAATTTTTTTCCCTTGCTGCTTAACCTCTCCTAAGTCTGGCTCGTTACATATGTTTTATGTCATTTTAGGTCAGTATTTTGTGACTAACTAATAAATGTACTGTATTATTATTTGTACAAAAGTACATTGGTCTATGTATTTATTGCACATTGTGCTTTGGGTGGGTACTATTGTATTGTGGTATGCAATGCTAGCTACCATTTTTGGACTGTTTTATTGAAGATGAAAAATTTAAATACAGGCCACTAGAGCAGGAGGCTCCAACTATGTTGTCAGGAGCAGCCATGGAAGATGGTTTCAGTTTATGAAAAACTCATCATTTTCACTGCGTGCATATGTGCGTGTTGCATGCATTTTTTATACGTGTGTCACTTTTTCTCCCACTGTCTCCTGGCAACATGCATATAAAATGCAGTGAATACACATGCAACTGCGTATTTGCTGTGTCTTCACTCGATCCCATAGACTTTAATAGGCAATTTTGGTCAATAAAAATGGACGGATATAAAACATTCTGAACTTTTTTTACACGACCAATTGGTCGACAGAATAAAATGCTTAAAATCAATAGTGGGTTATGCTGAGTGTATTAAATCCTTACAAAATGCGGAAGAAGTACAGACAGAAAATACGCCCATGTGAATGTGCCTGTTCGCAGCCTTTCAGTAATAGTTTTTTCAGGCTGCAGTGCCAGACAATCCCGCTCTCACCGTGAAACTGCACTCAAATATTTAGTAGCCTGCTGCGAACGACTTCATTTATACCCTTCTGTGTCTGCAGTGCATAACAGAGTGTTGGGGCACAGCCACTTCTATAGGGAAAGTTATATACACTATACAGTCCGTATCCTCCGTGCAAAAACCCCAAAGCTCCTTCTTAGGGCTACATCTGACCATGTGCATTATACTTGGGACTGCCTGGGAGTTGTAGTGCTTCCATTTTTGTATTACGCATCTAGGGCCTAGGCCTGTTCCCAGCCTGTCAGTAATTGCCTTCTCAGGCTGCTGTGCCGTACAACCAGCTCTCACCATGAAAGTGCACTCAAATATTTCCTAGCCTACTGCGAACGACTTCGTTTATACCATTCTGTATCTGCAGTGCATCAGACAGAGGTCTCACGGCTAAACAGTACTGTAATATTTCCTGGGCCACTGCAAAGTATTTCAGCTCTGCCACTGTGCAGAGCGTCTCACAATACCCTTTCCTTGGTGGGGTTGAGATAGCCGCAGTTACCAGCACTATCCACTGGCTTTAGAGTCTTCTCCCACTCCACACAGCCTCTATTATAGACAGCGGGTTACTTTTTTCAAGTCACAGCATAGAGCCTCTGCTAAGTCTCTGTGTGCGGTGAATTAAGGCAGTTGTCAGTGCTGTACAGTGGGGTAATTTATTTGGGCCATGCTCTATTCTTAATCCGCCATGAAGAGGAGTAGGGGTAAGGGTCGAGGAAGTGGACGCGGACGTCCAAGTGAGGGTGTGGGCACAGGCCGAGTTCCTGGTCCAGGTGAATCACAGCCGGCTGCTGTGGGATTAAAAGAGAGGCAAGTTTCTGGGCTCCCCAGCTTCATATCACAATTTATGGGTCCACGTTGTAGACCACTTTATTACAAACAGAGCAGTGTGAGCAGGTCCTGTCGTGGATGGCAGAAAATGCGTCCAGAAATGTATCGACAACCCAGTCTTCTACGCAGTCCATTACTCCCGGCCTAGGGACTGCAACTCTGAATCCTTTGGCTGCTGCTCCTCCTTCCTCCCAGCCTCCTCACTCCATGAAAATGACATATTCTGATGAGCAGGCAGACTCCCAGGAACTGTTCTCGGGTCCCTGCCATGAGTGGGAAAAAATGGATCCTCTCTCACCTGAAGAGTTTGTCGTGACCGATGCCCAACCTTTGGAAAGTTCCTGGAATCCGGGTGATGAGGCAGGGGACCTCTGGCAACTGTCTCAGGAGCTTTCAGTGGGTGAGGAGGATGATGATGATGAGACACAGTTGTCTGTCAGTGAGGTAGTAGTAAGGGCAGTAAGTCGGAGGGAGGAGCGCACAGAGGATTCGGAGGCAGAGCAGTTGGACAATGAGGTGACTGACCCCACCTGGTTTGCTAAGCCTACTGAGGACAGGGCTTCAGAGGGGAAGGCAAGTGCAGCAGCAGGACAGGTTGGAAGAGGCAGTGGGGTGGCCAGGGGGAGAGGCAGGGCCAGAGCAAAGAATCCTCCAACTGGTTCCCAAAGCACCACCTCGCGGCAAGCCTCCATGCAGAGCAGGAGCGTAACTATAGGGGATGCGGTTGCAGCCGGGCCCAGGAGCCTTAGGGGGCCTATAAGGCCTCTCTTCTCCATATAGGGAGCCCAGTACTATGAATAAAGCATTATAGTTGGGGGCCCTGTTACAGGTTTTGCATTGGGGCCCAGAAGCTTCAAGTTACGCCTCTGGATGCAGCGATACCAAATATGCTTTTATATATATACTAGCGTACCCGTCGCGCATTGCTGGGAAGACAGACATACATACATTCGTTTTTATATATCTAGATAACAACCAATCACAGCGCAGCTTTCATGTTACCTCAGCAGTATAATATATAGCAACCAATCACAGCACAGCTTTCATGTTACCTCAGCGGTATAATATATAGCAACCAATCACAGCACAGCTTTCATGTTACCTCAGCAGTATAAGAAATAGCAACCAATCAGAGCACATCTTTCATTTTACCTCAGCAGTATAAGAAATTGCAACCAATCACAGCACAGCTTTCATTTTACCTCAGCATTCTCAATACCCAGCAATTGTCTTGCGAAACGTTCGGCGGATGCATCATTTTGTAGTTGAACACACATCCCGTTGCTCGTAATGCCTTTTGCTTTTGTGCTTGAGATGGAAATCAAACGATCTTTGTCTGGGGGGCATAACTGTCGACGATGCTCACAGGATAGGTGTACTATGCCAGTAATCTTCCCAGGAGTGTACTCAACAACTTCCCAAAGTTTCATGGCGATTAGATGAATGGTGTAGTAGCGTAAAAAGGACAGACAGACAGACAGACATACATTCCTTTATATATATATATATATATATATATATCACATCAGGAAGTGAGAGAATTAGATTCCGTACGTAAAATTTGGACGCTAATTATTTTGCGCTTAGAATTGAATAATCGAGTTGGGACCCATTAACTTTTCCTATTTATGACATAATCAATGCTCGTGCCAAGTTTCAAGTTTCTATGACATTGGGAAGTGAGAAAATTAGATTCCGTACGTAAAATTTGGACGCTAATTCGTTGGCGCTTAGAATTGAATAATCGAGTTGGGACCCATTAACTTTTCCTATTAATGACATAATCAATGCTCGTGCCAAATTTCAAGTTTCTATGACATTGGGAAGTGAGAAAATTACATTCCGTACGTAAAATTTGGACACTAATTCTTTGGCGCTTAGAATTGAATAATCAAGTTGGGACCCATTAACTTTTCCTATTTATGACATAATCAATGCTCGTGCCAAATTTCAAGTTTCTATTACATTGGGAAGTGAGAGAATTAGATTCCCTACGTAAAATTTGGACGCTAATTCTTTGGCGCTTAGAATTGAATAATCGAGTTGGGACCTATTAACTTTTCCTATTTATGACATAATCAATGCTCGTGCCAAATTTCAAGTTTCTATTACATTGGGAAGTGAGAGAATTAGATTCCCTACGTAAAATTTGGACGCTAATTCTTTGGCGCTTAGAATGGAATAATCGAGTTGGGACCTATTAACTTTTCCTATTTATGACATAATCAAGGCTCGTGCCAAATTTCAATTTTCTATGACATTGGGAAGTGAGAAAATTAGATTCCGTACGTAAAATTTGGACGCTAATTCGTTGGCGCTTAGAATTGAATAATCGAGTTGGGACCCATTAACTTTTCCTATTAATGACATAATCAATGCTCGTGCCAAATTTCAAGTTTCTATTACATTGGGAAGTGAGAGAATTAGATTCTGTACGTAAAATTTGAACGCTAATTCTTTTGCACTTAGAATTGAATAATCGAGCTGGGACCCATTAACTTTTCCTATTTATGACATAATGAATGCTCGTGCCGAATTTCAAGTTTCTATTACATTAGGAAGTGAGAGAATTAGATTCTGCACGTAAAATTTGGACGCTAATTCTTTGGTGCTTAGAATTGAATAATCGAGTTTGGACCCATTAACTTTTCCTATTTATGACATAATCAATGCTTGTGCCAAATTTCAAGTTTCTATGACATTGGGAAGCGAGAAAATTAGATTCCGTACGTAAAATTTGGACGCTAATTCTTTGGTGCTTACAATTGAATAATCGAGTTGGGACCTATTAATTTTTCCTCTTTATGACATAATTAATGCTCGTGCCAAATGTCATGTTTCTACGATATCGGGAAGTGAGAGAATTAGTGGCAATGATGGAAATCGAACGATCTACGTGGGGGGGGGGCATAACTGTTGACGATGCACGCACGCGCGCCATTTATCATACGATAATTGTACTATGCCTATAATCTTCCCAGGAGTGTACTCAACAACTTCCCAAAGTTTCATGGCGATCGGATGAATGGTGTAGTAGCGCATAAAGGACAAACAAACAGACAGACAGACAGATATTCAATTTTATATATATAGATATTTATATATTTTTTTATTATTAACTAGCTTACCCGTCGCGCGTTGCTGCGAAGACAGACATACATACATTCATTCGTTTTTATATATCTAGATAACAACCAATCACAGCGCAGCTTTCATGTTACCTCAGTGGTATAATATATAGCAACCAATCACAGCGAAGCTTTCATGTTACCTTAGCAGTATAAAATATAACAACCAATCACAGCGCAGCTTTCATGTTACCTCAGCAGTAAGAGAAATAACAACCAATCACAGCGCAACTTTTATTCTGCCTCAGCAATATAAAAAATAGCAACCAATCACAGCGCAGCTTTCATGTTACCTCTGCGGTATTATATATAGCAACCAATCACAGCGCAGCTTTCATGTTACCTCAGTGGTATAATATAGAACAACGAATCGCAGTGCAGCTTTCATGCAACCTCAGTAGTATAAGAAGTAGCCACCAATCACCGCACAGCTTTCATGTTACCTCAGCAGTATAAGAAATAGCAACCAATCACAGCACAGCTTTCATTTTACCTCAGCATTCTCAATATCCAGCAATTGTCTTGCGAAATGTTCGGCGGATGCATCATTTTGTAGTTGAACACGTATCCCGTTGCTCGTAATGCCTTTTGCTTTCGTGCTTGAGATGGAAATCAAACGATCCTTGTCTGGGGGGCATAACTGTCGACAATGCTCGCACGCGCGCCACCTATCGTAGGATAGTTGTACTATGCCTATAATCTTCCCAGGAGTGTACTCAGCAACTTCCCAGTCTCATGGCAATTGGATGAATGGTGTAGTAATGCATAAAGGACAGACAGACAGACATACATTCATTTATATATATCAGGAAGTGAGAGAATTAGATTCCGTACGTAAAATTTGGACGCTAATTGTTTTGCACTTAGAATTGAATAATCGAGTTGGGACCCATTAACTTTTCCTATTTATGACATAATCAATGTCCGTGCCAAATTACAAGTTTCTATGTGAGAAAATTACATTCCGTACGTAAAATTTGGACGCTAATTCTTTGGCGCATAGAATTGAATAATCGAGTTGGGACCCATTAGCGTTTTCTATTTATGACATATTCAATGCTCGTGCCAAATTTCAAGTTTCTATGACATTGGGAAGCGAGAAAATTAGATTCCGTACGTAAAATTTGGACGCTAATTCTTTGGCGCTTACAATTGAATAATCGAGTTGGGACCCATTAACTTTTCTTATTTATGACATAATCAATGCTTGTGCCAAATTTCAAGTTTCTATGACATTGGGAAGCGAGAAAATTAGATTCCGTACGTAAAATTTGGACGCTAATTCTTTTGCACTTAGAATTGAGTAATCGAGTTGGGACCTATTACCTTTTCCTATTTATGACATAATCAATGCCTGTGCCAAATTTCATGTTTCTACAACATCGGGAAGTGAGAGAATTAGTGGCAATGATGGAAATCGAACGATCTACGTGGGGGGTCGTAACTGTCGACGACACACGCACGCGCACCATTTATCGTAGCATAAATATACTATGCCTATAATCTTCCCAGGAGTGTACTCAACAACTTCCCAAAGTTTCATGGCGATCGGATGAATGGTGTAGTAGCGCATAAATGACAAACAGACAGACAGACACGCACGCAGACAGACACACGCATACATTCAATTTTATATATATAGATATGGGGGAAAGGGGCGGGGCTAAACTTTCTTTTGTTTTTTTCCAATAATTAATAAACCTTTTCCAATTTTAAAATGTTGTCTTCTTCTTAGTCCACGTAGGAGACTTGAACCTGCGATCGTTTGATCACTCATACAGTATAGTGCAATACCACAGTATTACATCTTACCACATTTTGACAGGCAGTCTATGAAGTTCATGTCTTGATAGGCATGAGAATGGCTCCCCACAATCTCATTGGGGTGTGGAGGGGGGGATTCGGGATCCCCAAACAATGATTGGGGCATTTGATCAGATATCATGCCATCAATGTGATGCCAGTCAGACACGAGAGCACCCCCTGCTGCTGCTGCCACGCAGGGGGCGGAATGTCAAATCCAGCTATTTATGCTGTGACATTCAAAAAACTTTTGTCCAAACTTTTGCTCAGTGGGGTTGGAGCCCGTCTGTAATTAGCGAGCAGCGGCAGCACTTGGGCGGGCGCTTCTGCCGCTTTGCTCTAGCAATTGGTTGGGTTCTCAGCAGCAGCCGGACCTCTGTGGACCGACCTTGTGACATCTCCCTATCCCCCTGTCTCTATGATGTCATACGTTTTTTGAAAGTGCAGTTTAGAAGACCCCTTTAAGGATTTTGCGGTTTTTGAAAGATTTTTGGTGAAATCTGGCGTGGATTGTTCCACATGGATTCTGCCTCTAAAAACCACGACAGAAATCCACAGCTGAGCCGCCATGCGCAATCTCCATGGACTCGCACACGGATTTAGCCCTGTTCAGCAGACAAATCAGGATTATGGTAAAATTTCACTGCACAAATCCGCGTATGAACATACCGCAACGATCGCCCATCCTCTAAGTGAGCATTGCAGAAGTATTGTGTGAATCCACATCATAGCCCAGCGCCGGCTGTCACGCCCTGCACTGCACACGAGCGCTGGCTTGCCGGGACGAGGCACTTCCGGCGGATCTGTACAGGTGAGTATGGGTCTCTGGGGGTCACTGACGGGGCACTGGGTCTGATTCCGCTGCGAGATTTCAAAGTCGGAATCCAACCCGGCTGTGGGCATGAGGCCTAAGTCAAGCTTTGTTCATGTCTGTGCTTGTATTTCCATTGTCTCTCCAAAGAGAGAGCATTCTAAAAGATCTAGAAAAGCTTGCACAGTGGGCAGCGACTAACAGAATGGTATTTAACAAGGAGAATTGCAAAGTCCTACATCTGGGTAAGAAAAATGAAGAAAGCACATACAGAATGGGAGGAATTGGGCTAAGCAACAGCACGTGTGAAAAAGACTTGGGTATACTGATAGATTACAGACTGAACATGAGTCAGCAATGTGATGCAGCAGCCAAAAAGGCAAACACAATTCTGGGATGTATTAAGAGAAGCATAGAGTCTAGATCATGTGAGGTCATTATCCCCCTCTACTTTTCCTTAGTTAGACCTCAACTGGAATACTGTGTCCAGTTCTGGGCACCCCACTTTAAAAAAGACATAGATAAACTGGAGCAAGTTCAGAGAAGAGTTACCAAGATGGTGAGCGGTCTGCAAATCATGTCCTATGAAGAGCGGTTAAAGGATCTGGGAATGTTTAGCTTGCAGAAGAGAAGGCTGAGAGGAGACTTAATAGCTGTCTACAAATATCTGAAGGGCTGTCACAGTGCAGAGGGATCAGCCCTATTCTCATCTGTACAGGGAAAGACTAGAAGCAATGGAATGAAGTTGAAAGGGAGGAGACACAGATTAGATATTAGACAGTAAGGGGGATCAATGAGTCGAACCAGGGGCCTACCTAAAGGCTCAGGGGCCCAGGTGCAAAAGTTGAGCTGAAAATAAGCCCTAATGCATCTTCTGGAGTATAAATGAACATAAGATCCTGTCTTATTTTTGGAGAAAAGCAGTAGCAAAGTTTCCATTAAAGTGAATAGGGGAGAGCTGCAGTACCAAACCTGGCCACTAAAGTGAGAATAGAGCTGTCTGCTTCCTTCCAAAATTGGCTCAGTACACTACTGTCCAGGGAACAGTTGATCGTCAGGAGTCCCAGACGCCGGACTCCTACTGATCTACCTCTAATATTTTGCAGACAGGTGATCAATAGATTACAACAGAACTATCCCTTTAAAGGGAACCTATTGGTCACTTATTGCCCGCAGACCACGGACAATACAGTATAGTGATAGACACTGATTTCAGCGGTTCGTCATTTATACTGATTGGTTCAGCCCTTTTGGAAAACCTGGGTTTGAATGTATGCAACATGGCTGAGGACAGCCTGCTGTGGCAGATTAGTAGTTATATATGAACTGCTCTCTGACTCTCCCCGACTCCTGCCATTGACTGACGGGTCTCTACGTACGTACAGTCATATAGAGAGACCTGTCAGTAAGTGGCAGGTGAGACCGGTGAGTATGGGGCCAAAAAATCGGGCATGTTGAATTCCAATATGCCCAATCCTTCTGTCTACTGTGGGGAGGGGGGGAAAGGGAGCCTGGTGACTGGTCAATATGTATGGGAACCTCCACTAACACAGCCCAATGAGACGTATCACATTCCTCTCGTAGATGCCACAGTTTAAACCCTTAAGGACACGGCCCATTTTGGCGTTGAAGACGCAATGATTTTTGGGGGATTTTCATCTCCACTTTTCAAAAGCAATACATTTTTTATTTTTCCATGGACGGAGCTCTGTGAGGGCTTTTTTGCGTAACGAGCTGTAGTTTTTTTTATGGGTACCATTTTGGAGTCAATTTTATTGCTTCTTTGGGGAGGCAAAATGAAAAAAATAAGTATTTTGCCTCAGTTTTTTTAGGGCTTTTTTTACGCTTTTTGCCGTGCAGGATAAAAAGTGTGTTCAATTTGTTTTGCGAGTCGTTACAGATACGACGATACCAAATATGAGAGATTGTAATTAAAAAGAAAAAAAATTATACTAATAGGGGAAAAAGCACAAAAAAAGGGTTTTTTTTACATTATTTTTATTTTGACACTGTTTTGATCTTTTTTTTCACTATTTGTGTTCCTGTGGGGAACTTGTACCGTGGCTGTAATGATCGCTATGATAAAGCATTGCAGGACTGTCCTGCAATGCCTTATCGCTTGTTATAGTGATCATAGGCACTGGCAATGCAGGATGCCAGTATCTGGCGTCCTGTTGCCATGGTAACCTGACAGCCCTCAGCGATTACATAGCCCACTCCCTCTGTGAACCCTTTACATGCCGCATTCTACATGGATCGCAGTAGGAAAGGGATTAACAGCAGGGGTCGCTGTTCCGATGCATCCCTGCTGTTGCAGTAGAGGCCAGCTATCGTGACAGCCAGCTCCTGCTGCCGAATAGCGTGGAATCTTTTCTGATCTCGCGCTATACCCAGGAAATAACTGTACATCCTGTTGCGTTAAGTACCCCTCTGCCAGGACATACAGTTATGCCCTGTGGCGTTAAGGGGTTAAAGAGGTCTACCCTGGTAAAATGAAACGTGCTTTCTGGTTTGGAACATCCATGTTCGGGATGTTGCTAGTTTGCATTGCAAAATCTGTACGTGGGCCTCAACTATCGAGCATCATTAATAGTTCTGGCCTGTTCATATGAGACAAAGATTTGCAACTCCTACGGTAGTTCTGGTGCTGAAGGTGGTCAATTAAGAGTAGCAAATCTGAATGTTGCACATATTAACATTATGGACGCCTTCGTCAGAGAGCCGGTGTCCTTGTTAGTAGGACCCTTCATGTGGGTCAGTTTTTAAAGTATCTCTACTAATAATTTTTGGATTTGCGCAGCTCAACAGAAGTATTTGGCGTTTTATATGTGGAGGAGAAGCAAAATGCATTTATCTTTTTGGATTTTTAGTCTAGGAAAGGAAAAAAACCCTGAGCGCATATACAGCAAGGCACATAACCAAGTCCGTTCAGTGAGGAGTTATCTTTTGCGCCTGGTAGGAAGATAATAGGGGAATAAATGGGTGTGGTTTGTAGAAAAAAAAGCCCTTCCGCAGATCCATCATGCAGATGTGTAAATTGCCGTTTGCACGCAACGATTATCACTCAAAATTCGTTCAAACAATGGCATATGAGCGATAATCGTTGCGTGTAAATGCTACCATTGTTTCCTTTTAGGCTGAATGATGATTTTAAGCTGAGTTTAGGAGAGAGAGGTAACACAGACCACACGCTGTGTTCTCCACGGGAGTCAGAGATTACAATGTATTCAGCCAACAGCCCGTGCGAGAACATTGCAGCTATGTGTAGAGCTCAGACAACATGCTGTGCTTTGCAAACAGCCCCTAGAGGCAAATTTACACGTAAATGAAGATCATAAAGTGCTAATGGACATTAGTGTCCATTAGCTTTTTATGCAAAATGATCGCTAAAACTGTCAATCCTTCAATTGCTTGAAAGATTGTCTTTGCGTGTAAATGGGACCTAAAGATGCAAGCTATATGAAAGGAGGTATTCCAGTCTGAAGCATTTATCACCTAGCTGCTGGATAGGTGAGGGTCCAACCATTGTGAACAAAGTACTCCGGTCCTTGTTCCCCCTTCCCCAATCATGCATCTCCAGCTGAAGTTTGAATGGACCCACTGTCAAGCATGAGCCGTGCCACTCTGTTCCAAGTCTACGGTTGAGCATGACTCACTGCATAATGTTTAATTTCTTCTGGCATGATTCTGCCAGGAACTTGTAACCCTAGGGTTCGTTCACACAATGGAATCCAACACGGGATTTTCTGTGCAGATTCCTCCTCTAGAACGGGCATATGAATCCACGGCTATCCTGCTGGATGTTGCCACAGATCCACACGTGGTTTTAGCCTGTCAATGGCAGTAAATCCACAAAATGCATCTGGCCTAAAAGAGGAAGACTAGCTGCTTCTCATAGGTGACAATCCCATCACGAACTGGGCCGGCCGCCTGCTGATCTTGTCTTGAAACATCTTCTTGTTCGACTTGGATGACAAGAGCCCACATTCCATGAATTGGAGAAAAACATATAAATAAACCACAAACACGTCCCAATCAGAATCCGGCTGCTGAGCTTTTTTTTTCCTGTTTTAGGAACCAACAGCTTGGAAGCAGAGAGCCATTAATGGTGAGAAGACTGAAGAATAAGCTGTAGACACGTCTGGTTGTAGAAAAAATACTTTTTATTCAAGTAGTTAGCAGATGGTTAATGATTTTAATAGGTATTCTAGCTAAAAGCATTAAAGGGTTCCAACAAGTTATTCCCTATCTATGGGATAGGGGATAACTAGCTGATCGGTGGCGCTCCAACCACTGTGGCCCCCACGGATTACAAGAACGGGGGCCTGGTCGGTACCCTATGAAGGAAGCGCAGGTTGGGCAGTGCAGGCAGACTGCACTCCATTCGTTTCAGTGAGAGCGCTTGACTCGGGAATCTTTGGCGCTCTCATTGAAATTAATGGACCACATTGCGCTTGCCCAACCTGGGCTTCCTTCATTTTAGGACCAACCAGGCCCCCGTTCTTTTTAATCAGTTGGGGTCCCAGCGGTCGGACATTCCCCATTCAGCTAATTGTCCCCTATCCCATGGATGGGGGCTAACCTGTTGGAACTGGAATACCCCTTTCAAAACATTATCAAATTTAAAATATAAATTACACCCCCCCTCCCTTTCCCATAAACCCCCACCACCTCCCTCCTTATCCCACAAATCCCCACCACCTCCCTCTATATCCCACAAACCCTGCCCCTCCCCCCATATAACCTCTTGAACATAACGTCTAATTCTTTACTACCACATTTCCTATAATGCTAAATTCCTGTAACATTGTTGTGTTCGGAATTGCCTGTTCAGCAACTGCACTACCACAGCTAGACTTGGCGCTGGCTACTCTGAGTAGCAGAGGCTAGGGACCGCAGGTTTTCACCCTTTAACCCCTGTACAGGGATCTGGACTTCGTTGCTACGAGTCCCTAGTTTGCATCCCCAAAGTAGTCACTGACTGGTGGAGCAAACAGGCAACAAAGAAAACAACAAGCCCTGGAGTCAGTACTGGGTAATCAGTATAAATGAGCATCAGGCCAAATCAGATTTAGCAAACAGAATCTGGATCAGTGAGTAAACGACTTGCCATGATTGTTGCTCAAGGGCACTAAGGGAGAGAACTATTACTATTGGGGCCGCACTATTATTGAGGCCACTAAGGGAGTGCATCATTACTATTGGGGTCACTGTTGTTGGTGCACTATTATTTTTGGAGACATTATTACCATTGGGGCCACTATTTGGGGCACTATTGCTATTGGGGCCATTAAGTAGGTGCACTATTGCTATTGGGGCTATTTAGGTAGCGCGCTATTGCTATTGGGGCCATTAAGGGTGCGCACTATTGCTATTGGGGCCATTAAGGGGGTGCACTATTGCTATTGGGGCCATTAAGGGTGCACACTATTGCTATTGGGGCCTTTAAGGAGGCGGACTATTACTATTGGGGCCATTACGGGGGCGCACTATTGCTATTGGGGCCATTAAGGGGGCGCACTATTAGCTATTGGGGCCATTAAGGGGGCGCACTATTGCTATTGGGGCCATTAAGGGGGCATACTATTGCTATTATGGAAATTAAGTAGGTGCACTATTGCTATTGGGCCATTAAGGAGCTGCACTATGGCTATTGGGGTCATTAATGGGGTGCACAATTGCTATTGGAGTCATTAACAGAGTGCACTATTGGTATTGGGGCCATTAAGGGGCCTCACTATTGCTATAGGGGCCATTAAGGGGGTGCCCTATTGCTATTGGGGCCATTAAAGTGGCACCATCTTGCTATTGAGGCCATTAAGTGGGCGCACTATTGCTATTGGGGCTGTTAAGGGGTGCACTATTGCTATTGGGGCCATTGAAGGGGCGTAATATTACTTTTAAGGCCGTTAAAGGAGCGCACTATTGCTATTGGGTCCGTTAAGGGGGAACATTATTGCTGCTGGAACCATTAAGGGAGCACACTATTGGTATTGGGGCTATTAAAGAGGCGCACTATTGCTATTAGGGCCATTAAGAAGGCACACTATTGCTAATGGGGCCATTAGGGGCTAGCCTGTTGGCATCGGAATACCCCTCTAAAACATTACCAAATGTAAAATATAAATATCCCTCACACACCTTATCGCCATATCCCTCAAAACCCACAACCTCCCCCCTAACCCACAAATCCACACCACCTCCCTCCATATCCCACAAACCCCCATCACCTCCATCCATATCCCACAAACCCTGCCCCTCCCCCCATATAACCTCTTGAACTTAACTTCTAATTCTTTACTACCACATTTCCTATAATGCTAAATTCCTGTAACATTGTTGCGTTCGGAATTGCCTGTTCAGCAACTGCACTACCACAGCCAGACTTGGCGCTGGCTACTCTGGGTAGCAGAGGCTAGGGACCGCAGGTTTTCACCCTTTAACCCCTGTACAGGGATCTGGACTTCGCTGCTACGAGTCTCTAGTTTGCATCCTCAAAGTAGTCGCTGACTGGTGGAGCAAACAGGCAACAAAGAAAACAACAAGCCCTGGAGTCAGTACTGGCTAATCAGTATAAATAAGCATCAGGCCAAATCAGATTTAGCAAACAGAATCTGGATCAGTGAGAAAACGACTTGCCATGATTGTTGCTCAAGGCCACTAAGGGAGTGCATCATTACTATTGGGGCCACTATTGTTGGTGCACTCTTATTTTAGAAGAAATTATTACCATTGGGGCCGCTATTGCTATTGGAGCTATTAAGGAGGTGCACTATTGCTTTTAGGACCATTAAGGGGGCACTCTATTACTATTGGGATAATTATGGGGGTGCACTATTGCTATTGGGGTCATTAAGGGGGTGCACTATTGTTATTGGGGCCATTAAGGGGGTGCACTATTACTATTTGGGCCATTAAGCGGATGCACTATTGCTATTGGGGCCATTAAGGGTGCACACTATTGCTATTTGGGCAATTAAGGGGGCACACTATTGCTTTTGGGGCCATTAAGGGGGTGCACTATTGCTATTGGGGCCACTAAGGGGGTGCGCTATTGCTATTGGGGCCACTAAGGGCATGCATTATTGCTATTGGGGCCATTAAGGGTGCGCACTATTGCTATTGGGGCCATTAAGGGGGCACACTATTGCTTTTGGGGCCACTAAGGGGGCACACTATTGCTTTTGGGGCCACTAAGGGGGTGACTATTACTATTCGGGCCATTAAAGGGATTTTTCTGTGGAAATGCTATTGATGAGCTATACTTAGTATAGGTCATCCATAGTTGATTGTCGGGGGTCCGCTGTCGGGACCCTGACCGATCAGCTGTGCGGGTGCAAACTGTCAGTGCCGCAATATCATAGGGTGGAGCGGAAGTAACTATAGGCACGGGTCTCATTTATTTTTTTATGAGGCTTCGGCTCACACCTCTGTTATTGCGGCGCTGACAGCTTGCGCCCGCACAGCTGATCGGTCGGGGTCCTGAGAATAGCTCATCAATAGTATTTCTACGGAAAACCCCTTTAAGGAGGTGTGCTATTGCTATTGTGGCCATTAAGTGGGCGTACTATTGCTATTGGGGCCATTAAGGGGATGCACTATTAGCTATTGGGGACATTAAGGGGGCAACTTATTGCTATTGGGGCCATTAAGGGGGCATACTATTGCTATTGTGGCCATTAAGGAGGCGCACTATTGCTATCGGGCCATTAAGGAGCTGCACTATGGCAATTGGGGTCATTAATGGGGTGCACAATTGCTATTAGGGCCATTAAGGAGGTGCACTATTGCTATTAGGCCATTAATAGGGTGCACTATTGGTATTGGGGCCATTAAGGGGGCTCACTATTGCTATAGGGGCCATTAAAGAGGCACACTATTGCTATTGTGGCCATTAAGTGGGTGCACTATTGCTATTGGGGCCATTAAGTGGGTTCACTATGGCTTTTGGGGCCATTAAGGAGGCACACTATTGCTATTTGGGTCATTAAGGGGGCATACTATTGCTATTGGGGCCAATAAGGGGACGTACTATTGCTATTTGGACCAGTAAGGGGGCGTACTATTGTTATATGGGCCATTAAAGAGGCACACTATTGCTATTGTGGCCATTAAGTGAGTGCACTATTGCTATTGGGGCCATTAAGTGGGTGCACTACTGCTTTTGGAGCCATTAAGGAGGCACACTATTGCTATTTGGGCCATTAAGGGAACGCACTATTGCTATTGGGGCCATTAAGGGGGCACACTATTGCTTTTGGGGCCACTAAGGGGGCACACTATTGCTTTTGGGGCCACTAAGGGGGTGACTATTACTATTCGGGCCATTAAAGGGGTTTTTCTGTGGAAATGCTATTGATGAGCTATACTTAGTATAGGTCATCCATAGTTGATTGTCGGGGGTCCGCTGTCGGGACCCTGACCGATCAGCTGTGCGGGTGCAAACTGTTAGTGCCGCAATATCATAGGGTGGAGCGGAAGTAACTATAGGCACGGGTCTCATTTATTTTTTTATGAGGCTTCGGCTCACACCTTTGTTATTGCGGCGCTGACAGCTTGCGCCCGCACAGCTGATCGGTCGGGGTCCTGAGAATAGCTCATCAATAGTATTTCTACGGAAAACCCCTTTAAGGAGGTGTGCTATTGCTATTGTGGCCATTAAGTGGGCGTACTATTGCTATTGGGGCCATTAAGGGGATGCACTATTAGCTATTGGGGCCATTAAGGGGGCAACTTATTGCTATTGGGGCCATTAAGGGGGCATACTATTGCTATTGTGGCCATTAAGGAGGCGCACTATTGCTATCGGGCCATTAAGGAGCTGCACTATGGCAATTGGGGTCATTAATGGGGTGCACAATTGCTATTAGGGCCATTAAGGAGGTGCACTATTGCTATTAGGCCATTAATAGGGTGCACTATTGGTATTGGGGCCATTAAGGGGGCTCACTATTGCTATAGGGGCCATTAAAGAGGCACACTATTGCTATTGTGGCCATTAAGTGGGTGCACTATTGCTATTGGGGCCATTAAGTGGGTTCACTATGGCTTTTGGGGCCATTAAGGAGGCACACTATTGCTATTTGGGTCATTAAGGGGGCATACTATTGCTATTGGGGCCAATAAGGGGACGTACTATTGCTATTTGGACCAGTAAGGGGGCGTACTATTGCTATATGGGCCATTAAAGAGGCACACTATTGCTATTGTGGCCATTAAGTGGGTGCACTATTGCTATTGGGGCCATTAAGTGGGTGCACTACTGCTTTTGGAGCCATTAAGGAGGCACACTATTGCTATTTGGGCCATTAAGGGAACGCACTATTGCTATTGGGGCCAATAAGGGGGCGTACTATTGCTATTGGGGCCAATAAGCGGGCGTACTATTGCTATTGGGGCCATTAAGGTGGCACACTATTGCATTGGGGCCATTAAGGGGGGGGGCGCACTATTGCAATTGGGGCCATTAAGGGGGTGCACTATTGCTATTGGGGCCATTAGGGTGGCACACTATTGCTATTGGGGCAATTAAGGGGGTGCACTATTGCTATTGGGGCTATTTAGGTGGTGCACTATTGCTATTGGGGCCTTTAAGGGGGTGCACTATTGCTATTGGGGCTATTTAGGTGGTGCACTATTGCTATTGGGGCTATTTAGGTGGTGCACTATTGCGATTGGGGCCAAAGGTTGCAACCCTAAGTACTAATGACTTATCCAGCAGGAAGTAGCGGCAGGATTGTATCTTTATCTTCACATCGAGCTCCATTTGTCGTCTGATGCGCTGTTTTGCTTCCTGGTGTTGTATGTTTCTGTAGCAAATGGAGGACCCCCTAAGAAGAAATGTAGAAAAGTAATGAGAAAATACCCCAATACAAATATGAGAGAGAATTCAGAATGCCTGATCTATGATGTACGACATACGAGCCGCCTGTATGGGGGTGACCCTTTATAGCCTCTGCAGGCCATAGAGTGTAAGCTCTTCTGGGCAGGGCTCTCTTGGTACTACTGTATTGTCCTCCCGTACAGCACTGTTAGTGTGTTGTCGCTGTATAACTTCAGAATAATAGTTATTATATCACTCCCCTCATATTTCTCCACTGATCCCGCTGGTTTATGGGATTTGCACTAATCATTTGACGACTTATAAAACACTTCTCTCCGTCCTCTCAGGTTGTTGTTTCTCTTTATGTTCTATTATTTCCCATATTACTTTGTTATCCGCTCTATGTCTACATTTAGGCCCAGTAGCCGCATGCCCTTTTACCAAAATGGCTGCTGCTACCATGGCAACGGCGCTAACAATGCCCATACTGGCTCTCTGACTGTCGCTATGGATATAACACATTTGGGGGTCTGGCTGACAGTGACTTTGTGTCCCCCAGGGAATGGGTGTAGTAGGTGGGCTTGCATAGTATGTGTACCTAATATTGGATACCAGGACGGGCCCAACAAACCTCGGCCATGATGTACTCATAGAAGCAGGCAGAAAATGAAATATTTGCCCTGGGTGACAGAAAGCCTAGTTCCGATTCTGCCCAAGTACGAGCGCACAATACCTTCACGCCGTCAGGGCTTTGTATTTGCTGGTCGTCATGAGTTTCGTCATATTTTACCGTGGCAGATAAATGGCGAATGATCTGTTGTTTTCCATGGTTGGCAGTTGAATATGATGCATCATGGGATATAACAGCTAATCTAACACACAGGGGCGGGGCTTATCCGTTGTGCCAATGGGAGATGTATGACCTCATCTAAAGTCAGTTGTCTTTGTTGCCCATAGCAACCAATTACATCGCAGCTTTCATGGATTCCACTGCTGCTCTATCGGGATCATATAGGGCCATTTTTGCAATCTGTTGTGAGTCAAGAGTCCTAACTGAGGACCTGTTACTGCAGAAGAGACTGTTAGGTTGCCTTTCCACTAGCCTTTTTTAATCGCTGTGTTTTTTTTCACGCGATTGTCAATGGGACTTTCTAATGTTAAAAACTCAACGCAATGCAATTGGGTTTTTGGTGCATAGCGTTGCGTTTTTAACATTAGAAAGTCCCATTGACAATCACGTTTAAAAAAACGCAGCGATAAAAAAGGCTAGTGGAAAGGAGCCCTTACTTAGATTATGTGTAACGTGCGACATTGCGGTCTGTATTTGCCCCATTATACGATGTACAGCGCTGGGTAGTCGTTATATACACAATCAGAATTGGATCATTCTCTCCTATTTCTACTATTTCCAGTAATTTGCATTAATCACGTTTTATTTACTTCATATAATAAATCTCCTCGGCCTACAGTTATCGCGTTTCATTTTATGTTCCGTCTCTCTGTCTACATTCAGGTCTACGTGCCCTCTCCCTCTGACTAACGGTACCAAAATGGCTGCTGCTACCATGGCAACCGTGGTAACAATGCCCATATTAGCTTTCTAACTGTCCCTCGGGTTGCTCGTAGTAACCAATCACAGCTCAGCTTTTATTCCTTATACTGCTGAGGTAAAATGAAAGCTGCGCTATGATTGGTTGCTATGGGCGACAAAGATTTCCGTGTACTCTTTATAATGGGTGTAGCAGGGGGCTTCATGGATGTACAGAGTGCCCCCAGTATTGGACGCCAGGAGGGGCACCAACAGACCCTGGCCGGGGTATTTACACCTGAGATGGGGCAGGGAATTAAATCTTTGCCCTTGGTGACAGGAATCCTGACTACAACTACATGTAAGTATGAGCTTCACTGCACCTTCATCTTGGTGGGAGTTCGTTCTTCATACTTTACGGTAACAGATGACTGGCGTACGATCTGTTCTCCTCGGGTGGCAGATGGAAATGATGCGTCATGGAATGTTAACAGCTAGTAGAACACGCAGGAGGCGGGGCTTATCCATTGTGAGAATGGAAGATTTATGACACGCTTTAAAGAACATTTGTCTTTGTTGCCCATAGCAACCAATCACAATGCAGCTTTCACTGCACATTCTGCTATTGAGAATTGAAAGCTTTTCTTTCAGAGTTTTTGTAAATCTTTCCAAATAATCAATATTATCGTCACGGATGTACTAATCCGGTCTAATAGTGTAAATTCAGACCAGCCAGTCTAACAATGTGCCCTATCACCATGTGCCCTTATCACCATGTCCAATGCTGGATGACAGATTTGATGCATCCTCAGACAGCTCTATCTAAGGGTGCGTACCCACTAGTGATATTTTTTCTTGTGATGCGAGAGCGATGACTATAAAACCAATAATTTTCAATGGTTTCATACTCATTGGCGATTTTTACTCTCAAACCTCGCAGCGCAGAGAAAAAGTCTGCGATATCGCTCAGTGTTTTTAATGGGGCCGGCGGCAGCAGTGCCAACCCCATTGAAAACATAGGGAGTACATTGCGGACTTCTGCCACAGCTGTCACAGCTATGGGAGTGGATTCCTTCATACCCGGGGGATGAGGGAATCCTCTGCCACAGCTGTCGCAGCTGTTACAGCTGTGGCAGAAGTCCGTGATGCGATCCCATTGCTTTCAATGGGGTCGGCTCTGCTGGGATGTAGGAATCCTCTGCCATAGCTGTGGCAGAAGTCCGCAATGTACTCCCTATGTTTTCAATGGGACTCGTGCTGCTGAAAAAACAATGAGCGATATTGCAGAGTTTTTTCTTCGTTGCGAGGCACTGGCTCTCACATCACTAGAAAAAATATCACTAATGGGTAGGCACCCTAACTTTACACGCCCTATTGGTTGGCTTATTTTGAGTCCAAATTTTGTGGCACATTGCCATATTTAATCAGACATGAGATGGATAGACGTTAGATAGATAGATAATCTCCTATCTCATATCTATCTAACATCATATCCATCTATCTCCTATCTAGTTCTCTGTCTCAAATCTATCTATCTATCTATCTATCTGTTTATCTCTGGTATCTCCTTAATAACGTAGGTGGTCTTTAAATACTACATGCAGGTTTTTTATGTGCTTTTCTTAATTGTGGTTCTAAAGTACAACAAAAACATGAAGCACCCTAAGGCCACTCTCACATGTGTTCAGAAAACGCAGCTTGAAATCGTGGCATTTTTACTGGAATTTCAAGCAGCGTTTTCGAACACAGGTTACAGCGTTTGACAGCACTTTTTAATGCACCCCATCATGTTACGGAGGTGTGTTAAAAACCACAAAAACGTAAAAATAGAACAGACAGCTCTCGAAAATCGTGGCATATTGCTGGTGACCGGAAGTGACATCAGACGCCAGGAGCAGCGGCACGAGACGGAGGCATGAGCGGCGGGCTGAAGGGGACAGCGGAGCAGCTCAGCAGCTGATACCGGCGCCGAAGCAGGTGCGGGAGCAGCAAGGAGAGACCGGAGCGCAGTAGCCGGCGCCAAGAGGCCACCAGGAGTCCAGCGCCAGCAGTAGCAGAGGGGACCAGAACGGAGCAGCTGAGACAGGAGGGCAGAGTGAGCGGCCGCCGGGACAGCGGGTGACGTCACCAGGAGGAGCGGAGGAGCTGATAAGTATCTTCTGTGTGTGTTTGTGAGCTAAGTGTGTGTTTTCTGTGTATCTGGTTAGTTGTGTCTTCTGTGTGTTTGTGTGTCTGGGGGTCTAAGTGTTTGTGAAAAAAAAATTAAAAATTTGGGACCGGTTGCGCATAAGTGTCAGCGGGTAAGAGGTTGCGCGAGAGCGGCAGCGTGTGAGTGGTTGCACAGAGGCAGCAGCGTGTGAGCAGTTGAGGGGTTGCAGCAGCATGTGAGGGGTTGCAGCAGCGGGTGAGGGGTTGCAGCAGCGGGTCAGCGGTTGCAGCAGCGGGTCAGCGGTTGCAGCAGCGGGTCAGCGGTTGCAGCAGCGGGTCAGCGGTTGCAGCAGTGAGTCAGCGGTTGAGCGGTTGCAGCAGCGTGTGAGCGGTTGTAGCAGCGTGTGAGCGGAGTGTGAACAAGTCTATCTTCACTACTTCCACAAGTAAATTCTAGATCCCCATTAGGATGAGCTCCATGTCTGGCAATGTCATCCAGTGTGCTACTTGTGCAATGTATGCGGTCCTTGATCAGCCGATCGAGGGTGCATACTGTTGCGCAAGATGCATGCACGCCGCACATTTAGAAGCCCAAATTCTGGATCTAAATGAGCAACTGGCAACACTGAGAGCCATTGACATCATGGAAAGGAGTCTGCTGCTCACTGAGCAGGCACTCGCTGGGGTAGAGGCGGCGGCGGACGGTAGTACGGAAGTGCAGGGGGAGCAGGCAGTCAGCTGGGTGTCAGATAGAAGGAGGCGTAGAGGGAATAGATCCAGGGAGGCTGGTCCTGAACTGGCACAACCCAACATGTCTGCAGCATTGGCAGATGAGGGCGATGCCATTACAGAGCCAGCACCGCTGCAGCACGACATACCCTCTGAAGCCAGGGGAATGACTGCTCCAGTGAGACGGGGACGAGGAGCGCAGGGCAGGCTAGACAGGTCCTAGTGGTGGGGGACTTAATTATTAGGGGGACAGAGAGGGCAATCTGCCATAAAGACCGGGATCGTCGAACGGTGTGTTGTCTTCCTGGCGCTCGAGTTCGACACATCGCGGATCGGATTGACAGATTACTGGGAGGGGCTGGTGAGGATCCAGCGGTCATGGTGCACGTTGGCACCAATGAACAAGTTAGAGGTCAATGGAGGGCCCTCAAAAATGATTTCAGGGACCTAGGGTCCAAGCTCAGGGCGAGGACCTCCAGGGTAGTTTTCTCGGAAATACTACCTGTACCTAAAGCCACGCTAAAAAGGCAGCAGGATCTTAGGGAGGTAAACAAGTGGCTCCAGAGTTGGTGTAAGAAGGAGGGATTTGGGTTCCTGGAGAACTGGGCTGACTTTGCTGTCGGCTACAGGCTCTACCGTAGGGACGGGCTGCATCTTAATGGGGAGGGTGCAGCTGTGCTGGGGGATAAGATGGCTAGAAGGCTGGAGGAGTGTTTAAACTAGGGACTGGGGGGGAGGGTAAAATGAGAAATAGTGGGGTAGCCAGTGTAACTAGCGATCCGGGTCCAAGCAAAGGGAATGGGGGTCGAGCAGGGGGTGGGGTTAGTACAGTTAGAACTGACAGATCAGCCATAAGTACGAATAGCAACAAAACGAATTTAAAAAACAAAAAAAATGATATCAATTGTATGACCACGAATGCAAGAAGTCTGATCGGTAAAGTGGGTGAGCTTGAAGCGAGAATGACTGATGAAAACTATGATATAGTCGGAATTACGGAAACATGGCTTGATGATAAGTGCGATTGGGCGGTGAATTTGCAGGGGTACAATCTCTTCAGAAGAGACCGAAGGAACCAGAAAGGGGGAGGGGTATGTCTGTACGTCAAATCGAACTTGAAGCCGAGGCTACGGGAGGATATAGGGGTAGGAGATGAACAGGTGGAATCTCTGTGGGTAGAAATACAGGGAGGAAAAAATAACAAAATCTTGATAGGGGTCTTCTATAGACCACCAAAAGCAACAGAAGAAACTGATAACTTACTATTAAGGCAGATAGAAGAGGTGTCAAAGTGCAACGAAGTAATTATCATGGGGGACTTTAATTATCCAGATATAACATGGGAGAAGGAAACCTGCAAATCTCACAGGGGTGATAAGTTCTTGAGAGTAATTAAAGACAATTACCTGAACCAACTTGTGCAGGAACCAACAAGAGGGAGAGCCACTCTGGACCTAGTACTAACCAACAAACCGGAACGTATAAAGGGGGTGCAGGTTGAGGGGCACTTGGGGAACAGTGACCACAATATAATCAACTTCCAGCTGTCAATCAATAGGAAGCCTTATCAGGGAGCGACAAAGAAACTAAACTTTAGTAAAGCAAAATTTGATGAGCTTAGAACTACTATCGGTAACATTAATTGGGACAACATCCTCAAAAATAACGGTACAGAGGACAAATGGGAAAAGTTTAAAAGGATCCTAATCACCTCATGTGAGCAGTTCATTCCCTTTAAAAATAAAAGAAACTCAACTAAAAGGAAACCAATGTGGCTCGACAAGACGGTAAGAGGGGCAATAAACGAAAAAAAGAAAGCGTTCAAACTACTAAAGCAAGAAGGCAGCGAAGAAACGCTAAAATCATACAGGGAAAAAAACAAAATATGCAAAGATACAATCAAAACTGCCAAGGAGGAAGCAGAAAGACGGATCGCCAAAGAGAGCAAAAACAACCCGCAGCTATTTTTCAACTATATCAACAGCAAAAGGATTTGCAGGGAGAGCGCTGGCCCTTTAAAAAACAATGCAGGAGAAATCATTGATGATGACGAAGGGAAAGGAAATCTACTAAACAGTTTCTTCTCAAGTGTATTCACAAACGAAAAGGAAATGCCACACGAGATGCAGGGGAATAAAACGAACCCCTCACAAAATATCTCACACCTAATGCAGGAGGAGGTGCGGAAGCGTCTAAAGAAAACTAAAATTGATAAATCGCCGGGCCCAGATGGATTACAACCAAGGATACTAAGGGAACTAAGTGACAAGATAGCTAGGCCGCTATACCTAATGTTTCTGGACACTATCAAGACCGGTGTAGTACCATTGGATTGGCGCATTGCCAACGTGGTTCCAATTTACAAAAAAGGGAGCAAAAGTGAGCCTGGTAACTACAGGCCAGTAAGTCTCACTTCAGTAACGGGAAAAATTTTCGAGGGGATTCTGAGAGACGCCATCGATGAGTACCTTAAGGAGAATAAGGGAATAACTCCTCACCAGCATGGATTCATGAAGGGTCGCTCATGTCAGACAAATCTGATCAGTTTCTAGGATGAAGTAAGCTCTAAGCTGGACCAGGGAGAATCTATTGATCTTGTATATCTGGACTTCTCTAAAGCCTTTGACACCGTGCCACATAATAGGCTAATATACAAAATGAGGTAGCTCGGACTGGGCGAAAACGTTTGTAAGTGGGTAAAAAATTGGCTCAATGATAGAAAGCAGAGGGTGGTAATAAATGGTTCGTACTCTGATTGGACCACAGTCGCTAGCGGGGTGCCACAGGGTTCAGTATTAGGCCCCACTCTGTTCAACATATTTATCAATGACCTGATAGAGGGGCTGCACAGCAAAATATCAATATTTGCAGATGACACAAAATTATACAATATAATTAATGGAACGGAGGACAATGTGCGGCTACAAACGGACCTGAATAAGCTGGGGGCTTGGGCAAGAAAATGGCAAATGAAGTTCAATGTTGAAAAATGTAAGACTATGCACATGGGCAGGAGAAACGGATGTCACAAATATTTACTTAATGGGGTACCGCTGGGGAAAAGTGATATGGAAAAGGATCTGGGGGTATTAGTGGATAATAGACTAAACTGGAGTAACCAATGCCAGTCAGCTGCTGCAAAGGCAAATAAAGTCTTGGGGTACATTAAAAGAGGTATAGGGGCGAAGGACGAGAACATTATCCTTCCATTATATAAGGCACTTGTCAGGCCTCACATGGAATACTGCGTACAATTCTGGTCACCGGTGCTCAGGAAAGATGTCACAGTGCTTGAGGGGGTTCAAAGAAGGGCAACTAAACTAATAAATGGAATGACGGGACTGGAATACCCAGAGAGGCTATCCAAATTGGGACTATTTACTCTAGAAAAAAGGTTAAGAGGCGACCAAATAACCATGTATAAGTACATGAGGGGACAATACACGGATCTCTCCCGTGATCTGTTTACACCCAGGACCATGACGGTAACAAGAGGACATCCGCTACGATTAGAGGAAAGTAGGTTTCATCACCAACATAGAAGGGGATTCTTTACTGTAAAAGCAGTTAGACTGTGGAACTCTCTACCGGAGGAAGTGGTGATGGCAAAATCCATAGAAGAGTTTAAAAGGGGACTTGATGTCTTTCTGGAGAAGGAGGATATTACAGGATATAAATCTTAGGTTAAGTGTCAATCCGGGTATACAGGCAGGTAGGAACTATTAGGGGTTGATCCAGGGAACAGTCTGATTGCCATTAGGGAGTCGGGAAGGAATTTTTTCCCCAAAAGGGCTAATTGGCTTCTGGCCTTGGGGTTTTTTGCCTTCCTCTGGATCAACACAGTAGGATAGACAGGCTGGACTACATGGACATTGTCTTCATTCAGCCTTACATACTATGTTACTGTGTTACTATGTATGTTAGAAGCACTATGTTCAAGCGCAGGTTTCAGTAACCTCATTAAAATCAATGGGAGTGTTGTACCGCGGTTAGTACAGTGCTTGGGACACCATGCTAATAGTGGTGAGTGTGAGAGTGGCCTGCGCGGCTACAAACAAGTTTTCATGTGCAGGAAATGCATCTTGTTTGGAAAGATTACGCCAAGGGACAGATCATGTACACAGCACGATCTAGGTATGGGTACGGAGGAGTGTGGGGTGGAGGCCCAGGAGGGGGCCCCGAGCTGAACGTCTGCACCCGGGCCCCTAAACATTTAGGTACGCCCCTGATGCAGAGGGCTAGGTGTTCAAAGGTGTGGATGTTTTTCAGTGAGAGCGTGGACGACCGACGAACAGTGGTGTGCAACCTGTGTCACACCAAGATCAGCCGGGGAGCCACCACTACCAGCCTCACCACCACCAGCATGCGCAGGCATATGATGGCCAAGCACCCCACAAGGTGGGACGAAGGCCATTCACCGCCTCCGGGTCACACCACTGCCTCTTCCCCTGCGCCCCAACCTGCCACACAGATCCAATCCCCCTCTTAGGACACAGGCACGAGCGCTTCCCGGCCTGCACCCACACCCTCACCTCCACTGTCCTCCATCCCATCCAGCAATGTCTCTCAGCGCAGTGTTCAGCTGTCGCTAACACAAGCGTTGGAGCGAAAGCGCAAATACGCCTCCACGCACCCACACGCACAAGCTTTAAATGTGCACACCGACAAATTAATCAGCCTCGAGATGCTGCAGTACAGGCTTGTGGAAACAGAGGCTTTCAAAAACATAATGGCTGCAGCGGTCCCGCGCTACTCGGTCCCCAGTCACCACTATTTTTCCCGGTGTGCCATCCCAGCCCTCACCAACACGGTTACTGAGAAGGTCCACTTAACCACGGACACGTGGACAAGTACTGGTGGGCAGGGCCACTATATCTCCCTGACGGCACATTGGGTGAATTTGGTGGAGGCTGGGACCGAGTGAGAGCCTGGGACCGCTCATGTACTACCCACACCCAGAATAGCGGGTCCTACCTCGGTGCTGGTATCTACGGCGTTTTATGCCACCTCCTCCAAACCCTCCCCCTCCTCCTCCTACGCCACCTCTACCTCTCAATTAAGAAGTGTGAGCACGTCGCCAGCAGTTGGTATCACGTGGCGCGGCAGCACAGCGGTGGACAAGCGTCAGCAGGCCGTGCTGAAACTAATCAGCTTAGGTGACAAGAGGCACATGGCCCCCGAGCTGCTGCAAGGTCTGACAGAGCAGACCAACCTCTGGCTTTCGCCGCTGAGCCTTCAACCGGACATGGTCGTGTGTGACAATGGCCGTAACCTGGTGGCGGCTCTGCAGCTCGGCAGCCTCACACACGTCCCATGCCTGGCCCACATCTTCAATCTGGTGGTTCAGCGGTTTCTGAAAAACTACCCCCACTTGTTTGACCTGCTCGGCAAGGTGCGCCGCGTCTGTGCACATTTACGCAAGTCCACCACGGACGCTGCCACCCTGAGGACCCTGCAACATTGGTTTCAGCTGCCAGAGCACCGACTGCTGTGTGATGTGCCCACACGCTGGAATTCTACGCTGCACATGTTGGCCAGGCTGTACGAGCAGCATAGAGCAATAGTGCAATACCAGCTGCAACATGGGCGGCGGAGTGGTAGTCAACCTGCCCAATTCTTTACTAAGGAGTGGGCATGGATGGCAGATATCTTCCAGGTCCTCGGAAACTTTGAGGAGTCAACCCAGATTGTGAGCGGCGATGCGGCAATCATTAGCGTTACCATCCCGCTGCTTTGCCTGCTGAGAAGTTCGCTGCAAAGCATGAAGGCCGACGCTTTGCAGTTGGAACAGGAGACAGGGGATGATAGTATGTCGCTTGATAGCCAGATCACCCTTATGTCTATATCTCAGCGCGTTTTGGAGGAGAAGGAGGAGGAGCAGGAGCAGGAGGGGGAAGAGACAGCTGGGCACACTGCAGAGGGTACCCATGCTGCTTGCCTCTCATCTGTTCAGCGTGTATGGGCTGAAGAGGAGGAGGAGGATCCTGAAAGTCATCTTCCTAGTGAGGACATAAAACAAATTATAAATTGTCCCACCTTGCTTCATGTGCTGCGGCACTGTTCCTGTCGGCAGGTATACTCACAAGCCTTCACATTACCATCTGGCTGTTTTGGCTTTAGTTAAACACATAAATTCCATATACAGGAGTCCGGCTTTCGTGAGATAATTCCTGCTTTATTTATATAAACTTGTGCTCATAACAAACAAAAGAGTACGCGTTTCGGTTCACATAGAATCTTGCTCAAGACTGTGTCACCACTCCCCAGTCAAGGCTGAGTATACCTATACTACAGAAATGTTACTGGGGCCTGCCTATACTTCTGCTACAGAAATGTTTCAGGGGTCTGCCTATACTTTTACTACAGAAATGTTACTGGGGTCTGCCTATACTTCTGCTACAGAACTGTTACAGGGGTTTGCCTATACTTTTACTACAGAAATGTTACTGGGGTCTGCCTATACTTCTGCTACAGAAATGTTACTGGGGTCTGCCTATATTTTTACTATAGAAATGTTACTGGGGTCTGCCTATACCTTTGCTACAGAAATGTTACTGGGGTCCGCCTATATCTTTGCTACAGAAATGTTACTGGGGTCTGCCTATACCTTTGCCACAGGAATGTTACTGGGGTCCACCTATACCTTTGCTACAGGAATGTTACTGGGGTCTGCCTATACTATGGGTGCACAAAGACTTCCCATCGCGGTGTTTTACCTATCTGGCACAAATACACTGACTAACTAGGGCAGAAATGTGGGCCAAGGCCAAGGTCCTTGGCGGGGTGAAGCTCTCCCATGTTTGGGCACTCTGATTTCTTCCTGTGTAATACCATCTTTGTGCACTGACAGCATAGGCAAGCCCAAGGAACTCAAAAACTTCCTCTTGCGGTGTTGAGTTATCTGTGTGGGGACACATGGATTTCCCATTGCTATGTAAGTCAGGGCACCTTGGGTCACACAAGGTAGAGGCTGGGACCAAGCCTGACCCAGGGCCCGCTCACATACTTCCCACACTGACTATAGCAGGTCCTGGTTATGGTTTCTTGGCCTTGTAATGCCACCTCCTCCTCCTGCTTGGGGTCAGGGGATCAGCACTGGGCAACATGTATTTTCTCTCGTGTTACCACAGTTATATGAGACACTGGTTTGGGCCAAACAAAAGGAGCGTTACTGCATTAATGAGACATTCACTGCTGTACTAGCATCAGAGTCCGCTTTGTGCCCACGATTGCTGAGGGTGTGGGCAGAGGCCTATGTCCTGGGGAAAATGCAACTGCGCCAGGTTTGGCCCGTGGAACTTCTTCCTGGTAATCCAGTCTTTGGAGTGATGAAAGCAACCGTAACTGATTTAATGAGAACTTCACTGCTGTACTAGCGTTGGAGTCCACTTTATGCCCACAATTGCTGAGGGTGTGCACAGAGGCCTATGTCCTCGGGGAAATGCAACTGCGCCAGGTTTGGCCCGTGGAACTTCTTCCTGGTTAATCCAGTCTTTGGAGCGATAAAAGCAACCGTAACTGATTTAATGAGAACTTCACAGCTGTACTAGCGTTGGAGTCCACTTTATGCCCACAATTGCTGAGGGTGTGCACAGAGGCCGAAGTTCTGGGGGAAATGCTACTGCGCCAGGTTTGGCCCGTGGAACTTCTTCCTGGTTCATCCAGTCTTTGGAGCGATGAAAGCAACCGCAACTAATTAAATGAGACGTTCAGAGCTGTACTAGCATTAGAGTCCGCTTTATGCCCACGATTGCTGAGGGTGTGGGCAGAGGCTGAGGTCCTCAGCGGAGTGAAAGTCTGCCATGTTTAGGCACTGTAATTGCTTCATGTTTAATACTTTCTTTGGGTTTCTTTGGCTCGCCTATGCTGTGACTGCACAAAGACTTTCCATTGCGGTGTTTTACCTGTCTAACACAAATACACTGACTGACTAGGGCAGAAAAATAGGCTGAGGCCCTTAGCAGGGTGAAACTCTACCATGTTTGGGCACTCTGATTTCCCCATGTGTAATAGCATGCTTGAGTTGCTTGGGCTCGCCTATGCTGTGAATGCACAAAGACTTCCCATTGCATTGTTTTACCGGTCTAGCACAAACACACTGACTGACTAGGGCAGAAATGTAGGCCGAGGCCCTTAGCAGGGTGAAACTCTGCCATGTTTGGGCACTCTGATGTCCTCATGTGTAATACCATGCTTGAGATCCTTGGGCTCGCCTATGCTGTGAGTGCACAAAAACTTCCCATTACGTTGCTTTACCTGTCTGGCACAAATACGCTGACTGACTAGGGTAGAAATGTGGGCGGAGGTCCTTGGCGGGGTGAAACTCTGCCATGTTTAGGCGATCTGATTTCTTCTTGTGTAATACCATCTTTGTGCACCGACAGCATAGGCAAGCCCAAGGAACTCAAAGACTTTCCATTGCGGTGTTGAGCTATTTAACACCTACACAGAATGAATTGTGTGGGGACACATGGATTTCCCATTGCTAAGTAACTCAGGGCACCTTGGGTCACACAAGGTGGAGGCTGGGACCGAGCCTGACCCTGGGCCCGCTCACATGCTCCCCACACAGAGTATTGCTGCATTGTGGAGATGTGTAGAAGTGCTGGCACCTGAGTCCCCTTTATGCCCACGTTTGCGGCTCCTGACAATTTTGTGATGGAGGTGGCACGGGATTGGAATGATGATCGTACGTCAATTTATCATCAATTCTCAACAGCATCGTGGGCTATCACCCACACTTTCAAAAAGGGTCGCTGCCTGGCCCTGCCAACCCTCTGCAGTGTGTGCCTCTGGTACCTCCTTATCCAGTACGCGCTTATAAATAGATATGAGAGTGGTGTGGCTATGAAGCGAGCATGTGGCATGAGGAAAGCTGAACGCTGCGCAGAGAAACTCTTGGGTGCGCTGTGGATGCAGGCTCATGTGGAGGGGTTGGACTGCAATGCCAACATGAAACCCAGGAGAAGAGGCAGCGGTGTCACCCACAGGCAGGGATTGTCCTTGGTTCCAGGTAGTGTGGTGCTTAGCTGAGGTGTGCCTTGCTAATGAGGGTTTGTCCAAAGTAAAAATTGTTAGGGGGGTGACACCAGACTCTTGTCCCCATTTTGGCTTAATACTGGGACCTGGGAGCCTTAGATGCAGCCATTCATGCTGCCCCTGCCCTTACCTATCCGTTTCTGTGGTGTTTTCATGACTTTCTGATGTTTTCTGGTGTTTGACAAGTCATCAGCTATGCGGAACATCGGTCCCATACAAAAATGCTCGAGTCACCCATTGACTTCAATGGGGTTCGTTACTTGAAACGAGCTTTGAGTATTACGGAAAGTTCGACTCGAGCAATGAGCACCCGAGCATTTTGGTGATCGCTCATCTCTAATAGGAAGTGCAATCGGGCACAGGGAGGGGGTCAGGACCATGAGGCAGAAACTAGGTAATATAGAACAAGGCTAGGTTTCAGCAAGGGAACTGTCCAAGTCCTGGATAGCCTAGCAGAGAGAGCTTCTGACTGGAACGCAAGAGGTTGTAGGTTCGAACCCTGACAAGTGACAAAGTAAGGGTATCGCTTAGGTAACATTTAGGAATCTAAAGCACCCCTTGAGTCAATTTAGACTCAGCTTCATATTATATTGCTGCCAAATTTTAGATGATCTGTGATTAAGAAGGTCCAAAACACATTTACATATGTTAGCTCCGTAATGCAGGGTTAAATTAGGTAAACTTAAGCTCCCAGAAACTTCTTACATGTGAGAGGACTATGTTTCAATTGTGGCCTGCAACCCTGCCATACAAATTTATTGATTAGTCTCCGTATGTGTAGTAAAAATTGTCTAGATAACCGCACAGCTGATGTCTGACAAACATAAAAGAATTTCGGGAGGGTGTCCATTTTGATAACATTAACCCTACCATTCTAAGACAAGAAGCTCCATCTTTCTAGGTCCTTCTCAAGGTTAGACAAAAATGGTCCAAAATTATGGGAGGAAACCTGTGCTGGGTCCAGTAGCAGATGGATCCCCGAGTATTTTATTGAGGAACTTTGCCATCTAAAGGGGAACTTCTTTTCTAAAATTGACACCAAACTCATCAGTTTCCAGTACGATTCTGGCTTGCTAGTTGAGAGGCCATAATGTGAGTCCTGGGGTGGATAATGACTTGTGGAGAAAAGCATAGCTGAAAGCACCACAAGGATATAGGGAGTTGTATATAGGCCATGCAATGTTCCCTGGGAAAAAGCCATGCAAATGATTGATTGAACAGTCCTCCACAGCGCCATCTATGGGAATTTTTAGCCACCCTTTAATTCAACATTTGATCTTTTAACAGCCTTTGAAATATTCTGAAACAAACCAGAATATCCATGTGTATACAGCTGTTTTGGCAGTAATTGCCTCTCATCAGTGTACAGTAGGATTCTGGTTTGGCTAGATGAAAGACCATTCCAATAGGTGGTGTTGTGGAGAATTATTCCTGCATTCATTTCCACCTATGCAAAAACACTTCAGTTCCTGGTGCTGCCTTGGGCATTGCCATTTTCTATACTGTTCAAATATTTCATAAATCAATTATTACCACACAATTGCTAAATGTGAGCAGCATTTGATGGGCTCAATGTATACACTGGTTACAGTTCTCAACCAGAAACTTTGTCTTATTAAAGAGTTCTTTTCTCATGAAGACAATCCCTGTCTGTATGCCCTATAAAGTCATATAGATGTCATGTTGGAGCTTCCCTTTCTCTGGATCCACCTTCAAAAGTCTGAATGGGGAATTGCTCTGTTATTCTGCTTGGGTGGACTTCAGCCTTCCATTTCTTACATGGATGGCTATTTGTGTCAGATTACAATGGTGGCTGCATGAAAAATGTTTGGCAAGCTGCAGCTTCATTGCATCAGACATTGCTATGCTAGATCCCATATCTGAAAGGTTGCATGTGGTGGGGTGATCCCATACAAATATATTCACACATGGCAGATTTTTTGCCAAGATTCCTGCAACTGAAAACCCTTTTATTATATCTAAAAGGGGTTGTTTTGTCAGTTTGTGCATGTATTTCTGCAAGTTTCATTCCGATGAATTAAGTAACAGAACGTTTTGCAACAAAAATGCTGCATGTGTATCAAAGTACTAATGACCACTTGTCTGTGAGTGTGTGTGCGAGTGCTTCATATGCTACATCCCCTGGTCACATGACTGAGACATCATCGGAGGTCCTAAAGCATATAAAAAACACAGAGCCTGACAGCAGCTGTGTGCTCATAGGACCTGTGATGACGAAGAAGCTCTGGCAGCATGCAGAGGTGCTAGACAAAGGTAGACTTTATTGCCCCATGACATAAGATTACAGCAACGTTTCGGCCGTTAGGCCTTTCTCAGGTTCGAGTTCGAGAAAGGCCTAATGGACGAAACGTTGCTGCAATCTTGTACATTTACTGACGTTTTCTTATTCATACATGTTTGCACTGTTCAGCAAAATTGCAAATAATGGTAATAACTTACTATTTGTACAGAAATATTTTGACCACCTCCAATCCCTTTCACTATATTTTACATACTAAAGTGGCACATTGCACCACCAGAAACACTGGTACTATAAATAATTCTAATAGTTAGTACATTATAACCGGTAAAAAAAATGTTTAATGACATTAATCCCGTCTTAGACTATAAGTATATTAGGTAATAAGAGGTCTATTGTTAAAGTCATTCCCACGGAACAATACCCATTTTTACTTCCAATAATTAACATCAATAAAGTTATAATTTGCGCCTTGTGAGATGAATAGTTAATGGAAAGTGAATATCAACTCACCCAGTGCGGTGCATTAACCCTCTCAGGGGTTCCCACCAACACCCGCTGTCCAGGCTGGCGTATCAAACAATCTTTGGGCTGTAATCCAAATCAATAGGGAGATGTCCGGGGTCATATACAGCAACCTGGATAACCAGGAGCTGATAATTGCTCAAAATCAAAAAGTGAAAAAACCAAAAGGTACCCGCGCTCTTAAACAAACCCAAATGCTACTGAAAGATCCGGCATAGACCTTTAAACCTTTTAATAACAACGCTTTTCAGCATATAAATCATGTCTTTTTCAAGTTATACATACAGGTTACATATACAGCTTTAAATACATGCGGAGCAACTTACAATTCGTGGGGTTCATCAGTGACGTAACTCTGTACTGACGTAGTCATGGGGAGGAGGTACTTTCTCCTTCCAGCGTGAACATGACACGAGGATTGATGGTAATTCAACCAGCATTGCCACATTGCTGTAAACACTGGTACTGAGTTATTTCTTAGTGTGTATAGCTTTTCAAAGGAACAATGATCCTACCCCCTATACTACCGATACATGCTATGCACAGTGTGCATCAGGTAGTTAGAGAAGCGATTTGGCCATCTATGTTTCTCTAGGGTCGCTTTAATTGTAACCTGCATTTTTATTACTTCACATACCCTTTAACCCATAAAAGACAAGATATTGTGGGTTTTTTCATTTTTGTTATTTCATCACCATCTTCCAAGAACAATAACTTTTTTGTGGGATGACTTGTATTTTCTAATGGTACCATTTAAAGAGACTCTGTCACCATCTTTTTGCATCCCCTCTGAGGGCAGTCCACGGTAGTAACAGTCACATTGATTACAGTGATATGTCTTCTGTGTGGATCTGTGAAGTACTTTTGGCAAATGCATAGAGGACTACTTAAATTAGTTCTGGATATTCATGAGCTGCTGGCTAGCTACAGGCACCCTGTCCTCCAGCCACGGAATGACAGCACTCTGTTTACTACTGTGCATAGAGAGAGAGCTGGCAATCGGTAGCTGGAGGGTGGAGAGGGTATGGCTAGCCTGTAGCTCATGAATATACAGGACTAGCTTTGTGTCTGGCTTTTATATAGATAATGTGTGATGTAATTTGCAATCTTTATCTTTTGTATATAGATACAATAATTCACAGAAAGTAGGACAATCATTCATCACTATGCTCGATTAGGACTTAATCTGAATAAACAATTATTGGTAAATTTTACATATTGTCTTACTCTCTTTAAAGCCATATCAAAACCTAAGTCTTGCTCCTTTTAGCAAAACACCAGCATATGCCAAATATGTTCAATGGTTACAATCTGGTAAGTTTTGGGGGAAAGGCAGTGTTAGGATTAGAAATTCATTGTGTTCCTCCACCCACTCCCTAGTGATCGGAGCTTGATGACACACAGTGTTGAAAGATGACACTGTGGTTAGGGAAGACTTCCTGAATATATGGGTACAAATAGTCAGCTAACAGGTCTCTGTAGCGGTCACCATTCAAGGATAGTATTATAATAACCAACTGTCCTAGACCATGCTAGGTAGATGCTCACCAGGCTGTGACCGCCAGACTCTTGAACTCTATCAGTGCACCCATAGGATACAGCTTCATGCTATTTATGCTAATGCACATCCAGCTATTCATATGGTTCATCAGAACATGGGACTCCTCACTCCAAAGACCTTCTGCAATGTCCACAAGAGGCACATATGCAGTTTGTTAAAAACCCATGTGGTTTTTGAATACCGCAGGCAGTTTTTTTATGTGTTTTTTTAATTATGGTTCAAAAATGCTAAGTAACAACATAAACATGAACACAGCCTAGGAGGCTACCAACAAATATTCCCCCGAGCCCCAGAGCCTCTAGCTACGCCCCTGAGATCACCACATTATTTGAGTGCATATTATGATGCAGCCATCATGTGGTACCTCATTACTAGTCACAAGATGTCACATGCCAGCTGTTTTTAATGCAGTGATCATTCATTGTATTCTTACTTACATCTTCCAGTGAATTTTCTTGTAAATAAACAGTATTAAACATTCAATGGTTTCCTCAGAACTCAACGTTTCCGTTGTGGTGAGTTCTTCTAATTTCACAACTTCATGTTAATACTTATAATGCTTTAAAAAGTCTCTTATGCAGGAACTGATCAAAGCATTCCTGTAATTGAAAACAGGTCACCACAGCATAGTCCTATAAGATACTTGACCAGATAGCCTCTCGTTAAAGGTGTTTCCAACCCCTTAAATTTTTTCTATTGGCATAAAATTATGAAAAAATGTTAATATACTTACCTTTCAATTTTTGTGCCATTTCATTGACATTTGTCACCAGAATCCCTGGCCATCCCTATTAAAGGAACCCTGGCATTTGCCTACAGCACCATAAACTAAGTGATAGTTCTGTTAACAGAGGTGACAGGGAGCCAGGTGCTCATCCACTCCCTGGTTCCTGCACTGTCATGTGCTGAAGTCTATGCACCACACGAAAATCTTATTCTTTTCAGATTGCCGTTCACGCGCTCTCTCATACAAGTCTGGCACAGACACGTTTTATTAAACTCTGACACATTTTATTAGTTATCAGTGCAAAAATCCAGGTAATTCTATGTTGCAGTCCAAAAAAAAAAATCAATCAAGCTTGAACTTTTTTGCAACCTCAATGCTTCCAGCCACCTACGACTTGCACTGTGACTCCATTGAATTCAATAGCAGTGCTACACAGCGATCTTTGAACAAGCACCCCCAACCCCCAATCCCACGGCTTTGTATCTTGCTCTTGCTGACAAGTTTATCTTCGAAAAGGTAGAAGAGAAAACAAGAGGATCTGCTATCTGGGACCTAATTCTTACCAACAGGAAGGGAATGATTAAGGAAGTAAAGGTGGTTGGGACCTTAGCAGGCAGTGATCATGCTATCCTTGAATTTTGGATAACAAGGAAAGGAAGACCTGAGAAGATTCATACTTAAAGGTTGGATTTCAGAAAGGCAGATTTTAATGGATTCAGAAAGAGGGTGGGGAGAATCCAAAGGCTGGATGTTCTTAAGGACAGAAATGTCCAAGAAGCTTGGGAAATTTTTTGAAATGAGATTCTCAAAGTACAATCATTAAGATTTCCTAAAAGAAGGAAGAATGGGCAGCATTTAAAAAATAGGATGGATGAACACAGAACTTAAATACATGCTAAAAAGGAAGAAAATATCTAACGAAGAATATAATGCGGTCTGCAGAAACTGTAGAGCAAGTGTCAGAAAAGCTAATAATAAATGGAGGCTTGCAAGAGAGGCCAAGAGCAATAAAATTGTTATGGGGGGTATGTTGAAAGCAAAAGAAAAGTCAGACATGCTATAGGATGATTACAGGATGAAAATGGTGAATTGGTTAAAAATGATGTTGAGAAGGCCGAACTTTTAAATTCCTATTTTGTATCTGTTTTCTCTCAGAAAGTAGATGGAGCAACAACTGATCTTCCCTGTGCTATTGGGGGAATAAAAAAAATGCAGGCCATCTATGAGCAGAGAGATGAAATGAATTTAAGTCTCAAGGTCCAGATGAGTTGTAAGTGGCATATGTACAGTATACATTCAGTATGTGAGTGTTGTGTGCAGGGTGTGTCCAATGTGTGAGTGGTATTCACACAGTATTTGTAACCATTTATGTATATTTCATGGTCATGGTCTTTCTGCGAGTGCAGAGCTTTTGATCAGTTACAGATAGAGATGAGCGAATCTACTCGTTTCGAGTATTTACTCGATCGAGCACCGCGATTTTCGAGTACTTCAGTACTCGGGTGAAAAGATTCGGGGGGTGCCAGGGGGTGGGGGGAGGCGTGGCGGCACGGGGGTAGCAGCGGGGAACAGGGGGGAGCCCTCTCTCTCTCCCTCTCCCCCCCACTCCCAGCTGCAACCCCCAACTCACCCACGGCGCCCCCCGAATCTTTTCGCCCGAGTACGGAAGTACTCGAAAATCGCGGTGCTCGGGCAAAAAAGGGGCGTGGCCGAGTAGGCTCACTCATCTCTAGTTACAGACTTTGCTATTGCCAGGTACTGGAGGAAAGTGGCCTCTGACAAGTGGAGAAATTTGCCTTTGAAGCAAACATATCACAGTAATTTTCTGTCCCATTTAATGGGAACCTATCAACAAAATCATGCTGACCTAACCATGGACAGGTGACCCAATCCTACGGGGAGAGACCTATCAATCATGGTGACATAAGTGAGGGGAAGCTGGAGGCAAACTGCCCTTTTGACACTTCTCTCTGACACTGGCAATTGCATATTACATATTACTCTATCATGTTGGGATTTTAGTACGCAAAAATCTGTAACAGTTATGTAGTAAAATAAGAATAGTTTGGGGCAACACCAAAGTGATTTATTCACATTACAAAATGGGCAGATTCTGGAGATGTTTTTGATGTGCAAGCGATTGAATATAGAGAGTGAAGGGAGGATTTATGTCAAATCTGGTGGCAAGAAGAAAGCAGGCGTGCTGTCTACAGGATTGGGGTACTGTACACTGGAATGGAAATATCAGGATTACGCTGGTCAGGACCCATTCACACTAGCATTTTTTTTCTTTTTAGCTGTTGTGGGAGCAGCTAAATGGAAAGAAAATGGAAAAGAAAAACAGAAGCAAAAGGATAGTTTTCCATTTGCATCTGTCTCCCACGGACTGCCTCTTAAGTCATCAACTTTTTCTCTTTCATGTTATATTGCTTTTTTGGGCCTATCCTAAAAAATTCATTATGTGACTAGTACCCCAGTATATACAAGTATTACCTTGTTTAGTTATTCTTTTCTATCTGAAAATTCTTCTCTTCAGATAGGTCATGTGATCTCATTATGACCCTCTGAGAATTACATGTTTCAATCTACAGTGGTGTAGAAAGGTGGGTGCAGCAGGTGCGGCCCACTCTGGGGGCCATCACTGAGGGGGGTGACACAGCTCAGCTGTCTGCGGTCCCTACAATCGACTCTTCGGGGTGACAGCTCAGCTGTGGTCCTGCCCCTGCTAGCCATCCGTTCAGCGGCCCCTACAATCGGTCCTCCAAGGTGACAGCTCAGCTGTGGTCCTGCAGTGCCCTTGCAAACTGTTCTCCAGCATGTTCCTTGCTCTAACAGCCAATCATTAGAGCCCCTCCTATCAGCCAATCAGACTGTGAGCTCTTCTTTTCTTAGCACCAATAGGGATAGACATCACTGAGAGCCAACAAAATTCGTTCATGCAAGAAAATAAGAGCCTTCTTGGTTGGGAGCTGGTGGATCTGTGAAGCTGATGGATCTTTGTTCTGTGGTAGTGGCTGCTAATCCACTGCTGATTTTTCGGTGCAGATTGTTTCTGCTGAAGGCTGCAGTGCTGTGTATGACTGTACATGAGTGTGTGACAGGCTGACACAGCTTTACATTTTTCCTTGCTATTTTTGCACATTTTTGGACATTGCATGTTGGGTAATTACTAGAGATGAGCGAGCACCAAAATGCTTGGGTGCTCGTTACTCGAGTCGAACTTTCAGTGATGCTCGAGAGTTCGTTTCGAGTAACGAACCCCATTGAAGTCAATGGGCGACTCAAGCATTTTTGTATATCGCCGATGCTCGCTAAGGTTTTCATTTGTGAAAACCTGGGAAATTCAAGAAAGTGATGGGAACGACACAGAAACGGATAGGGCAGGCGAGGGGCTACATGTTGGGGTGCATCTCAAGTTCCCAGGTCCCACTATTAAGCCACAATAGTGGCAAGAGTGAGACACCCCCCCCCCCCACACACACTGTCAGCATAAAGATCGTTCTCCTCTGCCACAGCTGTAACAGCTGTGGCAGAGAAGAACGATGTTAGCCCATAGAATTCAATGGAGCCGGCAATACAGCCGGCTCCATTGAAAGCAATGGGCTGCCGGTGATCGCGGGATGAATTGTTGGGAAGGGCTTAAATATATAAGCCCTTCCTTGCAATTCATCCAGAAATGTGTAAAAATAAAAAAAATATATATACTCACCTGGTCCCGGCAGACGGAGTTCAGCGCGGCCGGCGGCAGTCCTCCTGAACTGCTCTGAACAGCTGTGAGTAGTATTCAGCAGCCGGGGATTTAAAATCCCCGCCTGCTGAATGAGCTGCCTCTGATTGGTCACAGCCTGACCAATCAGAGGCAGATCTCACTCACACACCCATTCATGAATTTATGGATGGGTGAGGGACTGCTGCCTCTCATTGGCTCAGCGGGACCAATCAGATTGGTCCCTGCTCTGGTTTTGGAGCGACTTTGCCGTCGGCATTCCGCTGTGGCTATCTCTCCCCATAGAGAGGAGAGAGGCCGAAGCGGAAACGGGGAAAGAATTGACATTCTGTGGATTTGCATTCCCCACCATATGTCAGTTTTCTCGCGGTTTGGCCACAAAGGATTAGCTGTGGGAGAAATTGACGTGCAGAAGGTCCGCACGGACATTCTGCGGCAATTCTGCCCTGTGTGAACCCGGCCTAAGTATCTTGTTTTTCCTTCTTTTAATAACTTTCGAATTTGGGAGGGACTGGAGGGTTTCACAGAAAAACTTTCCGCCCTGGGTACCACTTGACCTTGCTACACCACTGTCTATGTATTGTCCAGGAGTCACTATTTCTGACTCCTGCACCTTTAAACAGCAAAGTGGTGTCTGAAATGTATGAGACAGGAAGCTGCAGTGTGTAGAAGTGTATGGAAGTGAGTACAATGTACATTGGAGACATGCAGAGTGTGACAGACAATCAGGTGAGGGGTGCCGTAACAGAGAAATGTATTTTCTCTAGAGTGGCCCTTTAGTGCTTTAACACCCATGTACGGTGTCTTGATTTTACATCATTTAAGGATTGTGCTTTCCTCTTAGTTGTTCATTTGTCAGCTTACCTAATGAAAGAGCCTATGTACTATGAAAGCTTGCACATATCATTTTATGTTGCAGTAAAAATAGCGTGCTCACTTTTATTTCAGACAGTATTATAGCAAAAGCAAATTTATAGACTTTTCTTTTTATCTTTTTCAACTTTAAAAAAAAATTTAAAACTTGCTTTCGTTTCTGTCACTATATCTAGAGATCTATGACTTTTTTATTTTTTCATCTATGGGATTGTGTGAGAACTTGTTATTTCAGGGGTGTGCTAGAGTTTGTATTAGTGCTATTATGGGGTACATGTAACTTTTTCAGGACTTTTTATTCAAGTTTTGGAGGACACAGGATGTCCAAATACCTACAATTCTAGCACTGAGTATTTATCCAGAGAAGAGGTCAGAAGACACGGCACTGCTGGGGGGTAAGAATAAGTCACTGATAAGGGAACAGACTGCTTTATTAGGTGACTGTCAGGTGCATAAGCACCCAACAGTCGCACTATTCAAGTGAATGGAGGTGGAGCCGGCTGGAGATTGTTCCGGCCGCCCGCCTCTATTCACAGAGATCAGGCAGTCTCTCAAATATTGAGCGACTCCTATTTACACGGAGCGAGAAGCTTCTCAGCAGTTGCTCCGTTTCAGTGGGCTAGCGACAACTGAGTGACTTCTCACACATTGCCTATCAGGAGCCATGTATTCAGGTGACTACTGGCCCATGTAACGCTACGTTAACATGTTACAGTGTTGGATAGACGCCTTACTCAGACCATTACAGACAACACAAAGATTTAAATGAAAAAAATGAGGGAAGGGAAGAGGGCAGATGACATCATTAGGGTCAGTCGGGTCATATTCACAGTATATTACCATTTTGTGCAGTTGTCAAGTTACAATTCAGAGATTAATAAAAGCTGGAAAGGGATGGGAAAAATATAATCATACAATTTACTGATTAAGGCCCTCTTTACATGAGCGCATACGTATTTTACTGTACGTTTTGCGCCCACAGGGCATATTCGTGCAGCAAAGACGCATCAGTGTAAATGGATATTTAGTCTAATGAGTTCCAGATTTGTTCTTTTACCTCACAATTATGCAGCATTTCACAAATTTCCTAATGTTTTTTGCGTTCATTTGCCCATCCCCATTAACCTCAATAGGGATTTTGGGTGCACATATGCACAGGAAAATAGAGCATTCTGTGTCCAAAATGACAGTGGCATTTAAAGGGTTAACAGCTGTGATCAGCATAAATGCTGATTGTGGCTGTTGTGGTTGCGTCTCAGCTTATATTGACCATGTTTAGAACGTGATCAGCTCCTGTACATGTGGGTTTGCCTTTCACTTTGGAGAAGAAATGCTTCAAACAGGTTAAGGACAGTCTCGTTAAGAGCTGGCTGAAATTGATTCATGTAATCACCTGATATGAATATTGGACCTTCTATATTCCAGGCAAAGTTTTAAGGTATCCAGCTTTCTATTGTGTGACTCCAATTGTGTCCGGTCTGCCCCCCACAAAGTCCAGCAGACCAACCATTTTCTGCTGAAGGTCATTTATTTATTGAAATTTGAGTGGAGATATCTTTATCTGCAGAGGCAAATCCAGCCGTGACCATAGATTCGATATGTTTGAGGAGGTCAGCATTTGATTCCAAAACTTTATCTCTTGAGTTCTCCTTGAATGTCTGTATACCCGTCTGGAGAAGTGCTGCCCAAGCTATTAGGACATTTGTGAAGCTTGTGCCCTCATTGTTAACATTGATGGTGAGGCAAAGTCGGACATATCACTGCTTTGCAAACAAAGAAAGAAAAAAAGCATACTAGTGTAGTGGCCCAGAATTAACGGGGCCCCTCCATAAGTATGAATGTGTTTGTCTTGTGCATTTGTATTGTCAATGTCTGGAAAATGTATCTTGTTGTGTGTAACGTGATAATGTTTCATATATGCGTATGCAAGGATGCTATGTTAGTTAGTTGGCAAGAGAGTGAGCAGTTGATTTCAGTCTAAGCCTGAGCCTGAGTCTTGCAAGAGTCTAAGTCAGTCTACAAGTTTGTTGGAGTCTGGAAAACTGAGAGACTTCTAATGAGTGAGAGAACTTGTGCTGTGTCCTACGAGGAGCCCCAGGATGGAAAAGGCTGAGCGATGGCCTGATGTGTACCCTGGACCCTATTTACCCAGGCCTCCCTGCTATTAATATGGAGGACTGTGACAGAGTGAGAGGAACCACCATGCAGTGTTGAGTGCTACCCCTAAATGTGGGTGTTGAGAGCTGGAGTGAGAAAGAGTGGTCGGAAGCAGAACCCCACAGATATCTGAGACTATGGACTTGTCTGACATTCTGTGTGCACCAGAGATATGCTGGTTGATGTGAAGTTTATGGACGGTAAATACTTTATATAAGTAAATGAGCTTAACCCACCATTCCCAGGTTTGCTCTGAAATGTTAGCCCTGTGTGTGGACTCTCTATTACCAACTTCTAGATTGCCTGCAGAGGAAGGAATGGTGGCGTCACGAGTGACGAAAAGGACTTAAGGTAAACCGCATACTGGGTTACCCTGTGAAACTCCCCCAGCAGTAACTTGGTCGGGTCCCATGCTATCCCCACGGGAGGAGATGTTAGAGCCCTGTGACAAGGCCTCAATCTACCCCGCTATCTCGTCGGCTGTGGGCCCACTCCTCGGACACTGCACTAGCAGTGGCAGCAGCATATGAATTGAATTCAATGAATGGCTGAGCGCTGCCTCTGATTGGCTGAGCGCAGGGACCAATCATAAGCAGCGCTCAGCTGTCTTTTTATGAATGGCTGAGCACTGCCTGGGATTGGCTGAGTGCTCAGCCAATCAGACACATCCCCTTCAGCAGCCGGGGATTTAAAATTCCCACCTGCTGAAAGAACTTCACAACAGTTCAGGAGGACTAAGCGGCTAGGCATGCCTGAGCCCGGCATCGGCGGAGAGGTAAGTATGTATTTTTTTAAATCTTTTGGGATAATTTTAAGAGAAGGGCTTATATTTAAAGCCCTTCCCCGAAAATCACTGCAGGGGTTGCCAGCAGCCCATTGCTTTCAATGGGGCTGCAGAAGCAGCAGCCCCATTGAAAGCAATGGGAGAACATCACTCTCCTGTGCCACAGCTGTGACAGCTGTGGCAGAGGAATTCTTCATCCCCGCGGGGAGTCCCCTTGTCACCGAACAGTGTGACAGTGCTGTCAGAGTGTTCCATGATGAGGGGACTCCCCATGGAGATGAAGAAAACCTAAAAATAAAAAGTTAGTGGACATACACAAAACGCAGAATAAAATAAACATATACCGCTGGAAGAATTAAACCTCTCAGGCACTATTGGTGTGCCGTGTAAACTGACAGCATTAAATCTATTTATCTCCTTTACCAGGCATTTGTCCTAGGCTAGATGTCATATTGCCTGCATTGGCTTTTGCACTTTTTCTATTTTTGAGATTTGATACATGATATTACTTTTTTCAAATGCACTTTTTTCTCATATGCATTTTATTGTGCTATGGTAGGATTTGCGTAATATTGTATGGGCCATCCTAATGCTTGTACATTTTTAGTTTAAGTGTTTTTATCCTTTCTGTCTATTTTACTTAGTGTGTGATAATAAACAGTAGTATTTTTTGCCGTGGGGTTTGCAGAAAATTATTTGGTGTTGCTTTGGTCTCTTAGGTCTGATATACTGTTGCTGTCCAATGTGTAACAAATTCAGTAGCACATTGCGGTTTCCATTCCGGTAATAGAAACAAGCTGTGAACGGATCTATATTTCTATATAAAAGCCTACATCTTATTAGATGACATTTTCAGAGAAACCTGTATTGGAAATTTTAGAAACCAAGTACACAATCCTATTACAGACATATTACATACAAATTGGAGTTTTAGTGATTTTATTTCAGAAAATCTATGTAAATGAAACTGGCCATTATGACTGACTGAGATAGGTGGAAATTCTGCATCTAGGATGGTCAGCGAGGAAATTACGTTCTTAATAAGCAGAAAGACATGTGGGGATTTCCTCAATTTCAGATAAATAAACAATACCTTCTACCATATGGTTAGATTTCAAGTTTTTTTCCTCTGGTTTTTGGATTCCAGCCATTACCTCACTGGCTTCAGAATCTCATCCGTGCGTAAGCATGTGGTTTGGAATTGTTAATTGTTGGTGGAAGTGGTAAAGCAGAACCTACTTTCTTTCAAGTCATGCACTTTATTTCAAGAATTAAAACTAATGCTTTAATTAATACCGAGGTGAGGGAAAGTTTGTTAACCCTAATCAATGCCACTCATATTGTCTCAAAAGAGACTTTAATGACGTGTAAGTGGGGCTTTCTTCTACATATACAGCAAGTGGGTCTTTTTTTAAAGATCAATGTCTATTCATGGATTATTTTTAAGAACTGATTATATTGATAAGATGCTTCAACATAGACTAACCAAATTAGTTGTTACCTTAGGGCAGTGATGGCGAACCTTTTTAGAGACCGAGTGCCCAAATTGCAACCCAGCACCCACTTATTAATTGCAAAGTGCCAACACGGCAGTGTAACCGGAAGGGCAGATTCAGAGGAGTTTAAATGGCCTGATTAAAGAAAAAAAGTTCATGCGCAACTATGCTCTGTAGTAGCGAGCATAGTTGCACATATGGCCGTCTGTTTTAACCCTTAGGGGTAGTTTTTAGGCGAACGTGGTTTCCCCCCTTATGCTGCTGTAATAATCACGGCCGTATAATGGGACAAAAAAAACACTGAAGCCAATGGATTACAGTAGTTTCGTTTTAACTAGCCCTTTAATACTATGGCCGAGAAAAGATTAGCCCTGCTCTGTAGTAAATAGATCGTGCGGAGAAGATCAGGCAGCACCTATTTTCCCACACTCCTGCGCTCTGGTGCAGAGTGTGAATGACCAGCAAAGGGGAAGAAATTGCCCTCATTCAGGCGCAACTGCGCCCTGTGCTGCTGAGAGTAGTTGCGCATATGGCCATCTGTTTTCACCCTAAATGGCCTACTCTGGTCTTCAACTCAGTTGTGTAGTCAGAGATAAGGTAAGCCTAGGGCTCCCACCCACTTACGATTTTTTTTTTAACGTTTCAATATCACTGTGGTTTTTTAACTCGATTATCAATGGGACATCATACTAAAGGAGCGATCAAAGCATCGCTAGTTGTGGTTCCCCAGGGGAGGGCTAAAAAAAAAAGTAAAAATAAGATCAATAAAGTTTTATTAATTGCAAAAAAAAAATCATCCCCCTTTGCCATATCTATATTGAAAAAAAAACTAAATCATAAAACAAAAATACATATTTGGTTTCACTGCGTCCATAAAAGTGAGATCTATCAAAGTAGTTTATTACTTTCCCTGCACGGTGAAAGTTGTCCGATAAACAAAAAATAAAGAACACCAGAAATGCACTTTTCAGTCACCCTGTCTCCCAGAAAAAATGCAATAAGAAGCGATCCAAAAGTCCTATGTATTCCGAAATAATACCAAAATAAACTACAGGACATGTTGCAAAAAATGAGCCCTCGCTCAACTATGTTGACGGAAAGATTACAAAGTTATTGCGCACAAAAGATGTCAGCAGAAAGTAATTTTTAAAAAATTAGATGTCTTTGAAAAAAAGTAAAAGTAGTACAGCAAAAATAAACTATACGTTTGGTATCGTAGTAATCGTACCGACCCATAGAATAAAGTTCTCATGTCATTTTTGTTGCAATTTGTGCGCTGTAGAAACAAGACGCACTGAAAGATGGCGGAATGTCTTTTTTTTTTTTTCATTTTACTCCACTGAGAATTTTTAAAAGGTTTTTCAGTACATTATATGGTACATTAAATAGCACCATTGAAAGATACAAGTTGTCCCGCAAAAAACAAGCCCTCATACAGCTACGTCGATGGATAAATAAAGGAGTTACGATTTTTTTAAAAGGGGGGAGGAAAAACGAAAATGGGAAAAAAAGGGGCTGTGACCATTGCTCCAGATTCCACAATGCAAATACGCCCGTGTTCATGTGTGCAGTGGGGAGTTGGTGAGCCGAGAAGTGTTTAGCAGTGAAACCATTGTCTGTTACTTTCTTCCTCAAGCTTCTGTACATTTAGGTGTTTTTTACAGGAACGTATACTAATGATGCCCTTATCTTTGTAGTAAGTGCTGTTTGCTTCTTACATTAACCAGGCAGCTATGGTCTTCTTTTTAACCTCCATCCAGGTTTTCCTTATTGCTGCACTCAAGCTCGGCTCCACCCTGCTCACAGGGCAATCACTTTGAATGCAGGCTGCCATAGGCTCTGCATTTGAATTGTCCGCCTTCCTTCTGACAGGGGAGTAAGGAAGCGCTCTGATTGGGCTGCTGTCCGAAGGGATGGGTAGAACGAAGAGCTGCTAGATAACAGCGCGTGCCAGCAATCCCCTTCACCTCAGGCTGCTGTCAGTGCTGGATTTCAACTGCCCACTTTACTTCTGACAGGGGAGGAAGCTCTCCCATTGAGCTGCAGTGCGGAGGTGCGGGTGATACTAGCGAACAGCACGCGTGCCGCCAGAAAGGGCTCGGTGTGCCCTCCCCCGCACGTGTGCCATAGGTTCCCCAACACCGCCTTAGGGGCCTTTATTAAAACTGTTGCAGAAAAAATAAAAACATTACTACCCGTGTTTTCCCGAAAATAGAACAGTGTGTTATATTAATTTTTGTTCAAAAAGGTTTAACTTTAAAGGTATAACTTTTTTACATTTATAGCTGCCTGGACACTATTTAAATTGACTTTTTAAATGAACTGTTAACAGGGCTTAATTTTGGAGTAGGGATTATATTTCAAGCATCCTCAAAAGGCCTGAAAAATCATTTTGCATCCTCAAAAATTCTGGAAAATCATGCTATGTCTTATTTTCAGGGTATGTCTCATTTTTAGGAAAACAGGGTAATGCACATTGCAAGAAGAAAAGCTGGCCATAGATGTTATCTGTCAACTCAGAGAGGATTAAAAAAGTACATCCATGAGCATGTCAGTCAGCATTTGTTATTTTTGTATGATCATTACTATGATGGTGTGTCTCCATACAAAATGTATTGTATGGTGGCATATCTCCCCATTTACATGGGAAGATATTCCACCAATACTTGCAATTTCAAGGATATGCAGCAGGAAGATAGCTAGCTGTTACAACAAAGAACAATAACTGACTGGACGTAGCACACTGGCTTTGGTCCTCAATAGTAGTGCAAAATATATCAAGTGCACCAAAAGTCAACATTAAAGGGTTTTGTCATTAAAAGAAAAATTCTATACTCACCTAATCCTCCCCCTGTCAGACTTCTTACCACTTCTTCTCCTTACTGATCTTCTCCAGTACTCCGTGTCAGCTCACCGCAAGCCATCTGGATTCTCTTCTCCTTGTTATGAAGCCGGCATTCCTCGCATTCTTCTTCCGGCAGCTCAGTGAAGGTCACGTCCCTGTGATGTAGCGGTCACTGGCTAGGAAGGAATGCTGATCTATTGGAGAGATAGGGGGCATGAGCAGTCTCTGCAATAGCTCGGCACTACCTGCCAGACTGTGATTAAGTGACACAGAGTACATTGTTGAGCAGGAAGGAGACTGCCTGTGAATGTACGTCACAGGAAGCAGAAGAATCAGCCAGCTGGAGATGAGATGACTGCAGGAGAAAGGAGAAGATCTGGTAAGTAGTCTGATAGGGGAGAAATAGGTAAGTATAGAATTTTTGTTTTTTAATGACAGAACCCATTTAGCTATGAGTAAGGCCGGGCTCACGCAAGTTGGTCGGATTCTGCATGCGGGAGGCTCACAGCGGATTTGGGTTGTGAGTCTGGCCAGTGACCTTGCATACCTCCCTTAACAGTACTGTGAATAACCGCGGAGGCTCGCAGGCGGCCATTTGTAGTATAGTTTTTTCTTTGTTAAGTTGTATTTCCCGCATCGTAGCTTAACGATGCTGCTTAGCGAAGATTGCGAATGGGCTGTGGGTCGGACACCCCTATTGACATCAATGGAGGCCATCCACGCGGATTCCGCAGCAAAATAGAGCATGCTGTGATTTTTCTTCCGCTCTCGGAATACGCAATTCGTATCCGCGAGTGTGAACGAAAAATCGAAAATGCATGCCTTTCAACGACCTCTGTTAACTATTAGACCAGTAATGTAGCAGAAGATGAGCAACGCAGTGAGGTAAAAGTTTGTAAGAGGACTCCAGCACTTTGCTGTGTTTACCCAAGTCTGTTGCCACTAGGCATCTGAGAGCTGGGTGCCAATATCCTCCTCATGTTTGCATCGGTGGGGGGGATCTAGGTTCTTGGTTATTCAGGAGTATAAAAATATAAGACCTGGGCACGGGGACCAGAGTAGTGCTTAGCTTTTCACTGGTATTTTTTGAGAGAGAGCTAATGAAATGTTTGATTTGCAGGCATGAGAACATTTCCCCAGACAGAGGATATTTCTCTTGTAAACAAGGAAAGAGGAGAACCCCTGCCCCACCCCAGAAAATTGCAAGCCAGAGCGAGATCTCTTGTCAACCATTATCAAAACAGTTGGCAAGAGGACTGCAGTGGGGTACTGAGGGAAGATCCAAATATCTAGAACAGTGAGAGGTGTAGTGAAACTAGTCCTGCTGAATATTTAACATTGTCTCATACGTGTTATGAGTGTCTAATTATGAGATTTGAGGTGGTCTACAATTTGGACGAATATACAACAGAACATGCAATGTTGAGGGGTGACAGTCAGAGGCTTTAAAGGAACTTAGCATGATACTTTAGGAGGACTTCTTTTGTCCTCTGACAAGTGAATATCTCTATAGCTGACTCTGCTGATTCCATCTCTGCTTTTATTTTCTCCTAGACTCCTGCCTTCCAAATCATCATTGTTGGGAGCACATCTTCCTATATAAACAAGGGATGTGCTGCCAACAATAATGTAAATGTATGGGGTGATGACCAATCCTGTGAACTATCGTTTGGCCCTCCTGCAGTCTGAATCGGCCTGTGGGAAGGCGTTTTAAACAAGTGCTGATCTCGTTGAACAGCACTCATCATCTGGCTCTGGGCTCTTTCACACGGGAGTATACGTTTTTATGTTTGTGCTGTAAATTTGCATGAATAGACGATTTTTTGCCATCAAGTTCCGAGCTTAATTAGAATTTTCTCTTCCATTCACATGGCTGGGTGCAATTTTTCAGCAAAAAAATAAATTGCACCTCAGGATACCCTCGCTCATCATAAATCCTCGTAATTACTTCAAAAGCCTAAATGAAGGCACCTGTAAGTTTTTAGCAGTGTTGGACGCTGCTAAACTACCTCCCACTCCCTTTTTTTACCCAACTCCCATATGAGTCTATGGGAGTCGCCGCCGTATATCGGTCAAAAGACAGAACCAGAACTATCCTTTTACCCATTTTATAATCATCGGCATGCATTTCGGTCACACATGTTCCATTTTTTACGGTGCAACGTTTTTACGCACCGCATATTCGCCCGTGTGAATGAATAGATTAGAAACCAATGCCTCAGATGGCCGCATATATCGGCCAGGTGTGAAAACGCGACGGATATACGCTCGTGTGATTAAAGCCTCAGATTGAGTCCTGTAGAACCACCTTTACAGTCGGGTAACTAATAATTTACTTTGGCAGACTTGTTATTTAAAAGACACCGTTACTAGCTTCAGTAACAGTCAGACTATTATACTTTATGTGATTCTACAACTGAAAAACATTCTGTTTAGAATATAATTGTTTAGTAAGTTTTGCTTCTTAATGAACCTGTTTTCACTCTCTGTAATTGGCTCACCTTAGGGCTCTACACGAAAGGTCATTTCACTTCCATGATTATTTTGGTATGGAAATAAAGTGGCCCACTATTAGTTTGTGGGAGACACCCATCCATGTGAAAAGGAAATAACTGAATGTTTGTGGTAGTGTGGGTTATTGCAACCATGTGTGGGAAATTTCCGTCTTTTCCAACGTATAGGTGCAAAGAATTGAAGCTGGACAAACAACCAGTGCTGAGATGTTTGAGAACATTGCTTTGAATAATTTACATAGCTCGATGTTTATTTGCACTAATCAGTTACTAAATACAGAGATACAAAGTAGAACTTGACGACATCTTCAGTACTGGACCTTTTTACTGCATTCTATACAGTATACTGAATGGCTAAAAAATGAGCAAATGCAAACATTAAAATAGTCCAAAAAAAGGGTAGAATTGGAAAATAAATGTACATGTCTCTAATGCAGGGGTGTTAAACTCATTTTTACAGAGGACCACATCAATCTTATGGTTGCCTTCAAATGGCCAATTGTAAGTGTAAGACTGTGTAGTAATAGTGACCCCCCATGGTGGCCCCAGTAGTTACGATGCACCTGTAGCGCCCCAGTAGTAATAGTGCTCCCATAGTATCCCCAGTAGTAATAGTTCCCCCATACTGGCATCAGTAGTAATAGTTACCACATAGTGAGCCCAGTAATAACAGTGACTTCCATAGTGGCCTCGGAAGTAATAGTGACCCAGTAGTAATAAGGTTCCCCATAATAGCCCCAGTAGTAATAGTGACATCCATAGTGGCCACAGTAGAAATAGTGACCACAACAGTGGCCCCAGTAGTAAGTGGCTCTTATATTGGTTGCTCCAGTAGTAGACTTTGTGTGCCTGTTTAGTTGCCCCGCGTCCAGCGCATATACACCAAGCCCGCAATGCCGTTGAGTGGTAGGAGGCAGTTTAGCAGTTTTGCATTGCGGCAATACTGACTTTCTCTCCCCCCCCCCCCCCCCCCCCCGGAAAGGAAGAGGGCAGGGCGGGAGCTAGTGTGCTAAGCCTCCATTCCCTCTCCGCCTATTATCAGCTGCCAGCAATGGGAGGGGGCAGGACAGGGCCCCCTCCTGATCCCTCCTATTGCAAAAAGCTGTCAAGGAGCGGAGCAGAGGAGGGAAGGGGGTGAGAGTTTAGCAATCACGCTGCTAAACTCCTTCCCACCTCCCTTCTCCAGCAGCTCTCATAGGTTCCCATAGGAGTCTATAGCAGCGGCCACCATATTCTGGCCTATCTTTCCTGGCCAGTGTAAAAGTGCCCGGTTGAAATGACCTTCGCATGAGCTATCTTGGCCGGGCACTTCTATGCAGTGGAAAATCGCCTATCTGATGTGATACATTGCAATCTAATGCATCAGATGGTAGCGTATATGAGCCATCCACGAAAACTGAGGCTGATATACGCTTGTGTGAGTAAAGCCAAGAGTCTGCTTAATTTCTCACACACTGATTCTGCATTTTGGCCTAGATTTCATTAACTAAATAATGACACAATATTATATTGTCATTTGATGTTGTTCATCTGAGGGCTCTTTCACACAGGTGTAGCGTTTTTAGGTCGGCTATGCTACCTTCACAGCGTGACTGAAAATCGCGTGAACGGTCGCACCAATCCTATGTTTGTGCGCCTGTTCAGATGATCTTGATCCATCGCATATACACTGAGCCTGCATTTCTGTCAGGTGGGGGGAGACAGTTTAGCTCTACTAAACTGCCTTCCCCTTTCCGCCCCCTCATTGGCTCTTGGTAAGGAGAGGGGGTGAGATGGGGCAGGAGCTGGTGTGCTATGCTCTTGCCCCCTCTCCGCACCCTGTTGGCTGCCAGCAATGGGAGGGGGCAGGATGGGGTGGGAGCTTAGCAACTAGCTCCCGCCCGTCCTGCCCCCTCCCATTGCAAACAACAAGCAATGGGCGGAGAGGGGAGGAGAAGGGAAGGGGTGTGAATTTAGCAGACACGCTGTTAAACCCCCTCCCACCTCCCTTCTCCGGCAGCTACCATAGGTTCCCATAAGAGTCTAGGGCAGCGAACAATGTATACTGTCCGGGAAAAATAGTTCCTGAACTAGCTTTCCATGCTGATGTAAAAGTGCCCGCCCGAAATGCGCTCCGTATGCACTATCAAGGCCGGACAGGCGCTTTTACGGCGTGGTAATACGCCCATCTGAACTGATGCATTGTAAACCAGTGCATCAGATTGGCAGCGTATATTGGTTGGGCGTGAAAGCACAGTCGATATACGCTTGTGTGAATGAAGTCTGAGGTTGTATTTACCTAATTTTATGACATTGTTAGGACCATTTTTTTAATTATCTCCTGATACTATAACCATAGAATTCAATGAGGGTACTACGTTTTTCTCCTGACTGTAGAGTAGATATCAGCATGGAAAATTTAAAACAAAAACAAACAAAAAATCAAAAATGTTTAACAGAAATCTTGATTTAACCAAAAATCGTTTTTGATGATACATTCCCTTTTAATTCTGCCAAAACTCATAAGACAGGTGACATTGCAGGTGAAAATTGACTTTCTCTCTTCCATGACTTCTGATGACTGAACAGTTGCAGATACTTCTTAACGGGGTATTCCGGTTCCAACAAATATGGGATAAGAATTAACTTGCTGACCGGTGAGAGCTCGACTGCTGGGATCCCACTGATCAAGATAATGGGTCCCGGAATTAAGGAAGCACACGCTGAGCAGCGCAGGAAACACAGGTCGGGTAAGCACACTGCACTCTATTCATTTGAATCAGAGCTCATTGAAATGAATGAATTCTGCCTGTCTGGCCTGCATTTCCTTAATTTGGAGACCGACCAGGCCTCCATTTTCAGTTGGTGTGCCAGTGGTCGAATCCCCGTATATCAGCTAGTTAGTAAGGAAATAACTTGTTGGAATTAGAATACCCCTTTAAGTACTTATAGTTAGAAAAGACATGGCACCACTTGTGGGGTTTTAAAATAAACAGTTATTTACATGATTTTGCAAGTAAACAGCAGTTTTACCTCCCCCCCAAACTATGTGACCATCAAGATAATATGCTCCAGACATGCTGAAGAATGTCATTTATGTGGCTTGTTATAACTGTAGGGGTAAGATCACATGGCAGAATTCGACACATATTTTTCTGCTTGGGTTCCACTTCTAAAAACAGTGGCAGAATTCCGCAGCCAAGCCGTAAATTCCTGTCGTGGATCCAGATGCGGATTTAGCCCTGTGAATAGGCAAAATCCGTGTTCAGAATTTCCACCACGATTCTGCGTAAATCAGCATTAAGAAGGGACATGTCACTTCTTAATGAGGATCCACACAGAATTCTGTAGTAAATTCCACATGCAAATGTTGCCCATTCAAAGACCTAAATCTTCGTGCGGATCCGCGGCACAAGAAGCATCTTAGCTGCGGATTTCCAAAACAATCTAAGAGATGGAATTTGACGCAGAAGAATCCACTTCGGGTTCTGCTGTGTGCACATACCCTAGGAATGTATCAGGCAGAACATGGCAGATAGTCAGCGACTGATGTGAGTAAGTAGTATTCATAGACTTATGTGTTGCAGCTGCATGAATGTAGCAGTGTTAGGGCAGTGTATGGCAGGTTGACATAGACTAACACAATGCAGTAGCACTAGTAGTCTGGAATATCATAGTGGCAGAAACAAAGTGACAACTTTTTAAACTTTTTTTTGTATTTAGTAATTCCTTATTTTGTACATTATATCATATACAAAATACATTTTTGTTGTTATGGACAAACTCCTCAATCCCCCTTGGTGTCAATTTGCTTCAATCTATTAAAATAAATAAATAAAATATATCTACAAGATTACTTGGTTTCTCTTACTGAGAACAATCACATTTTGCTCTACTGGTTAACACGGTATTAAACTTTTTTTCTTTTGCGTGCTTAGGTGAGCGGTCTTGTCACCTGAAGCATTAAAAGTGGTTTCACCCTTGGCTTGTAAAAAGGCTCTCAGAGGATACTCTTGTTTAGTGGACCTTTTTATTTGCTTGTTTAGAGCTTGTTGACCACTAGACACCTCTATGACGCAGAGAAGAGATGTCACCCACTTAACATAGTTTGAGCGGGGGTCCACTATTGGAAGTGAGAAGCTGGATGGTCATATTGATGAATTGCCCACAACCTGGGCCATTCTTACCAGACTGTTAGGAGGTGTTGGAACCAGTGGGTGCATGAGGGCACATACACAAGACGACCAGGCTCAGGATGCCCTCAACTGACCACCAGTAGAGAGGATCGTCTGATCATTCCACCAGCACGAGAAGTTCCAACTCTTTAGTTGTCGGCCATCCAGGAACAGGTAGCAGCATCATTACAGACCCCTGTGTCTGTCAGAATCATTCACAAATGCTCGGCTGAAGGACATTTGGTTTCACGGCGCCCATTACATGTACTGCCTTTGACACTCAACCATGGTTGCCTCCATTTGCAGTGGCTTTGTGAATGACAAACTGGACTGCCACGGAAAGGAACTGGGTTGTCATCAGTGATGAATTCAGGTTTAGTTTGGGCACTGACGACAGCCCAGGTTTGTGTCTGGAGACCTAGGGGTGAGCGCCTTAATCCTGGCTTCGCTGGTGTGATGGTCTGGGGGCCATTGCATATGATACTCACCCCTAGTAGTGGTACGAGGGACAATGACAGCTCAGTGACATGTTCAGTACATCCTGCAGCCACGTGTGTTCCTCTCATTGCAGAGCTTCCAAAAGTCATTGTACAGCAGGATAATTGTCACTCGCACACAGAAAAGGTGGCAAAGAAATGTCTCCACAACATCGTCACATTTCTGTGGCTGCCCGATTGCAAGATTTATCACGTAGAGAACATGTATGGGACCATTTGGGATGCCAACTTCGACAGCCTATGAGTTTGCACGATCTAGAGGCTCACTTACAGCAAATGTGGACTAACATGCCACAGGATACCATACAGAACCTGTATGTCTCCATGTCTGCCCATATCACATCTTGCATCCAAGCTAGAGGTGGCCCAACAGGGTACTAGAGCCTACATGTCCACCCGTATAACATCTTGTATCCAAGCTAGAGATGTCTCAACAGGGTACTAAAGCCTCCATGTTCACCCGTATCACATCTTGTATTCAAGCTAGAGGAGGTACAACAGGGTACTAGAGCCTCCATGCTGCCAGTATCCCATCTTACATCCAAGCTAGAGGCAGTACAACAGGGTACTAGAGCCTCCAAGCCCGCCCGTATCACATCTTGTATCCAAGCTAGAGGTGTCCCAACAGGGTACTAAAGCCTCCATGTCCACCAGTATCACATCTTGCATCCAAGCTAAAGGTGTCCCAATAGGGTACTACAGCCTCCATGCCTGCCCATGTCTCATCTTGCATCCAAGCTCGAGGTGGCCCAATAGGGAACTAGAGTCTCTCTTCAAGGGATCAGTTTTCTGTAATAAATGATCCTTTTGATCTGATATTGTAATCACTTATTTATATCAGCATTATAATCACACATAGAAAGTTTCATTTGATTCCACCAACTTCTAGGTGCCTTCTTTTTTGACAATCACTGTAAATTTTTTAGAGTAAAATACTGCCATCTTGTGGACAATTCAGGGAACATAAGAGGTTTGAAACCTGAATAGAATTAATTACAATTAATTGCTGAAATATTCTCTTTCCCAGACAACAGGCAGTTGTTTTATAGTCGTGTAAAACAAGTATATTTAAGTAGTTCTATGGGATTTATCTAAAAACATAATTCATAAAGCATGTTACAGACTGAGAGTGTGGACCCACTGGGCTAACCAACCAGTGTGGCTTTTGGACCAGACCTGATGTTGTTGGCCGCTGACCCCAGTAATGAGAGATACTGTGCAAGGATATATCACCTGGTAAGTCTAGCTCTTAGCTGATCAGGAAGATGGGAAGACCCCTGCCTGCAAGCTGGGCTATCATCCTGATAAGGATGGCCCTACGCGGGAATCTTGGGGCTGACTATCCTTGATAGGACACAGGGATGATGTACTGAACACAGGACGCAGCAAACATGAACAGGACCGACTACCACAGAGACAGGAGTGAGACAAAGACTGAAAGGAAAATGGACAAATGCAGACAAGAAAAGCACAAGGCAAAGAACCTACACAATAAACAGATAAAGGTACAGATACAGGATCAAACAGAAAAAACAGACCTGAGACAGGCGACCTAGAAATGCTGAGTGTCAGAGACAAACACACATCAATTCTCAGACCAGGAAGAAGTGCCTCAGCCAAGCTAAAATAGGAAAGTAATGCCTATTAACCCCACACCTGGGCTGAGAGCCGAGGAACTGATTAATTTCTTCAGTACTGAAAGAAAACAGACATGTAGAGTCCATACACACAGGAGGAGCAGAGTGATGCTCGCGTCTGCCCAGAACCACAAGAGGGCAAGAGACATGGGTAGCAGACCCAACAGAGCATATGTAAGGGGGTGAACTGGCACACACTTAAACCCTTACTGGTGACATATGAAGATGTTGAATTGTGTAATACTGCTCTGTACTTGGGATTTCGTAAATGGTGAAATCCGCAGCAGATTTTTTCGCATGGAATATTCCACTACATGTGAAAGCACCCTTAGGCATTGAGCATTTAGAGGGAAAAATGGGTGAACAGTTCTATATACAAGTCATAAAATGATAAGAAATAGTGCGACTCTTTATGTACACACGCAAGACCGCTTCTGAAAAGTCACCTGAAATAACAGGTACGCTTTAAATTATAAATATTTAAAAATGCTATACATACAGTTGCAAGATAAGTTAAGTGTACCCATTGTAAACTCATCTTTGCATTGATTTCTTATATAATGTGATCTGATTGTTATCTAGATCTCCTTTTACATAGAGCAGTAAATCATTCACTCGTGCAGCCAGTTCATACAGGCAAATACATAGTTCGCAATTTCGTTTTATGTGATCGCCATTATCCATTGGATAACAGTGATCACGGGACCGAAAACCGCTCACTGCGGCCCTCGGTCACTGCTACAGGCTCTCGGCTACCTTAAGTAGCCAGTAGCAAGGAGATTTTAAATTTCCTAGGCCCTCCCCAGCTTCTGTGCCATTTTGGTGACAGGAACATGCACAGAAGCTAGGGAAAGGTCCGTGAATAAGGATCCTGTTGGGGGACATCGCCGGAGGTCTTAGGTAAGTAATTTCACCTCCCCTCACAGTTCGGATCCGTGATGGGAGGTGAAACTTTAGCTTTTTTTTTTTACTTTTACGTGATTGCCGTTATTTATTAGATAACGGTGATCACCTGACCATGAACCGCATACCGTGGCCCCCTCTGAAATCTCCAGGCTCTCGGCTACGTTTAGTAGCCAGGAGCAGGAAGATTTTAAATTATGCTGACAATCCGTGGCTTTTGCGCATGCGTCCGTAAATTTGGTGACAGTCGGGTGCACAAAAGCCGTGGTAAGGTTCGTAGATGAATCTGGGGGCCTTAGGTACGTAACTTCAGGGTAGGGGAGATGAAACTTAAACTTTTTGAACTTCTTTTTTGCACTTTTAGGGCTTCTACTCACTAGCGGGTTTTTTTTTAACGCTGCGATATCGTTGCGTTTTTTGCAATGGGACTTTCTAATGTTAAAATTGGATCGCAAAAAATCACAGGTTTGTGGTTTTGCAATTTTAACATTAGAAAGTCCCATTGAAAAAAATGCAGCGATATCGCAACGTTAAAAAAAACACTAGTGGGTAGAAGCCCTTAGACTTTTTTTAAATTTTGTTTAGTTTACATAACCAGCGGTTCCCAGTGACATCTCTCTGCTCTCAGCTACACATGGTAGCCGGGAGCCAGAGAGATTTTAAATTTCCCGGGCCGTGACGTATGACAAATGGCCCGCATGCGCAGAAGGCGACATAAGGTCCTGGATGCCCAGAATGTCGCGGGATATTGCAGAGGACAGGCATGAGTACTCTCATCTCCCCTAATAAATCCGATCCATGAGGGGAGCTGAATCTTTAACTTTTTTTTAACTTTCTATTTACTTTAATGCGATCGCCATTAGCCATTGGCTTACAGCGAACTCATGACCCGAGGCCGGATATCCCAGCCTCCCATGACAGCACTAGGCTGTCGGCTACCTCCAGTAGCCAACAGGATGGAGCTTTCACGTCTACAGCCCACAGGGCTTTAATCCCCAAAGTGAGCGTGTTTTTAAGACCCTGAGGATTAAAGCCCACTTAGGCAGGACGTAAAAAGCCTATTGGGTCGTCACTAAGGGGTTAAGTTTACATCCTAGTCCCTTAAATCAGAGAGGAGGGACCGTGTACCTCTAGTAGTGACCTACAATTCACAGCAAGAGGTACTAAGGAAAACTGCAAAGAAACTCCATCATACCCTACACAAGGATGACCATCTGAAAACCATATTCCCGAACCCTCCTCTTCTGTGTTACAGGTAACCTCCTTGAGGAACTTTATAATCAGGAGTGCATTGCCCTCTGACACACAAAAAGGAACTTATCCCTGTAAGGTAAGGAGCTGCAAGACCTGGTCACATGTACTGACTGCGAATAAGATACAAATCCCCAACACACAGCAGGACTCTAAGATTCCTGGGACATTGACATGTTCCACATCCAATGTTGTGTACCTGATCCTGTGCAGTAAATGTCCTGTTGGGGGCCTTTATGTTGGAGAAACAGGACAAGGACTTGGAGCAAGGATGATATCTCATCACGACACAATTAAAGAGAGAAAGACAGAATTACCTGTGGCTGAGCATTTCTCTAGTCACGGACACAACATAGACCACATGAAAGTTATTATATAAAAAGGCAATTTCAAATCCCAACATCACAGAAGAATTTGAGAGTACAAATTTATAACAACCTTTGACACTGTCAAGAACGGAATGAACCTCGGTGGGGGCATCTTGTGAAAGTGGAGAATATGAGAAATCTGGAACGGAGGTAACATGCTGGCCTGGTGACCCCCTAACACAAATTCAGAGACCATAAAACTGTCACATTCCTATCAGTGTACTAATTAAGTATTTACTCCTCTGTTAATTCTATTCTGGTATTGATTTAAGTGCAAATTAATCACACCATGTCTGTGGCTTGTAATATATTACAGTTAGGGCCAGAAATATTTGGACAGTGACACAAGTTTTGTTATTTTAGCTGTTTACAAAAACATGATCAGAAATACAATTATATATATAATATGGGCTGAAAGTGCACACTCCCAGCTGCAATATGAGAGTTTCCACATTCAAATCGGAGAAAGGGTTTAGGAATCATAGCTCTGTAATGCATAGCCTCCTCTTTTTCAAGGGACCAAAAGTAATTGGACAATGGACTCTAAGGGCTGCCATTAACTCAGAAGGCATCTCCCTCGTTAACCTGTAATCAATTAAGCAGTTAAAAGGTCTGGGGTTGATTCCAGGTGTGTGGTTTTGGATTTGGAAGCTGTTGCTGTGACCAGACAACATGCGGTCAAAGGAACTCTCAATTGAGGTGAAGCAGAACATCCTGAGGCTGAAAAAAAAAGGAAAAATCCATCAGAGAGATAGCAGACATGCTTGGAGTAGCAAAATCAACAGTCGGGTACATTCTGAGAAAAAAGGAATTCACTGGTGAGCTTGGGAACTCAAAAAGGCCTGGGCGTCCACGGAAGACAACGGTGGTGGATGATCGCCGCATACTTTCTTTGGTGAAGAAGAACCCGTTCACAACATCAACTGAAGTCCAGAACACTCTCAGGGAAGTAGGTGTATCTGTCTCTAAGTCAACAGTAAAGAGAAGACTCCATGAAAGTAAATACAAAGGGTTCACATCTAGATGCAAACCATTCATCAATTCCAAAAATAGACAGGCCAGAGTTAAATTTGCCGAAAAACACCTCAAGAAGCCAGCCCAGTTCTGGAAAAGTATTCTATGGACAGATGAGACAAAGATCAACCTGTACCACAATGATGGGAAGAAAAATGTTTGGAGAAGAAAGGGAACGGCACATGATCCAAGGCACACCACATCCTCTGTAAAACATGGTGGAGGCAACGTGATGGCATGGGCATGCATGGCTTTCAATGGCACTGGGTCACTTGTGTTTATTGATGACATAACAGCAGACAAGAGTAGCTGGATGAATTCTGAAGTGTACCGGGATATACTTTCAGCCCAGATTCAGCCAAATGCTGCAAAGTTGATCGGACGGCGCTTCACAGTACAGATGGACAATGACCCCAAGCATACAGCCAAAGCTACCCAGGAGTTCATGAGTGCAAAAAAGTGGAACATTCTGCAATGGCCAAGTCAATCACCAGATCTTAACCCAATTGAGCATGCATTTCACTTGCTCAAATCCAGACTTCAGACGGAAAGACCCACAAACAAGCAAGACCTGAAGGCTGCGGCTGTAAAGGCCTGGCAAAGCATTAAGAAGGAGGAAACCCAGCGTTTGGTGATGTCCATGGGTTCCAGACTTAAGGCAGTGATTGCCTCCAAAGGATTCGCAACAAAATATTGAAAAAAAAAAATTTTGTTTGGGTTATGTTTATTTGTCCAATTACTTTTGAGCTCCTAAAATGTGGAGTGTTTGTAAAGAAATGTGTACAATTCCTACATTTTCTATCAAATATTTTTGCTCAACCCTTTAAATTAAACGTTACAATCTGCACTTGAATTCTGTTGTAGAGGCTTCATTTCAAATCCAATGCGGTGGCATGCAGAGCCCAACTCGCGAAAATTGTGTTACTGTCCAAATATTTCTGGCCCTAACTGTATATCTATATATATACACATGCCTCTTCTGATCTATTTCATTTAAGCATGAGGAAGAACCCTGCCTAGGTTTAAAAGCTCCTTATAACATCATGTACTTTTGTTAGCCATTAAAAGGTATCATATCTACAAGATTACTTGGTTTCTCTTACTGAGAACAATCACATTCAGAGTCCTGACCTTTACCCTGTTGAGTTGCTTTGGCATGACGAGCTCTGTGTGCAAGGCATCCCAGAAATATTGATAAATTAAAACACGTTTGAAGGGAGGAATGGTCCAAAAGTTCTTAATGTTGTGCAAATCTTATTTGCAGTTACAAGAAATGTTTAGTAGAGGTGATTACTGCTACAGGGAGATTAACAGGTTATTAAATGAAGACTTCACTTGCTTGCTGTATGTTTACTTACTGTACTCAATAGAAGAAATGAATGTTACAAGTGTTTGGGCCTGATTTATCATTTGATTTGTACCTGTGTTGTGGCGCATTTTACACCATTTGTATTGGTTATCTCATTTGCACCAGATTTATTAAGTGCTTGTGAATATTCGTTAATGATTTGGACTTGGACAGCTTTTTGTTTGTCAGAAGAAAGAGTTCCTGGTGAAGTTGGGGTACTTTTTAAAGATGAATTTATCATTTGCGACTTTAAAAAAAGTCCCTACACTTTTACATAAGCACACTACAGTCCTGACTGGCCTTACTTTTGGGGGGCATGTTTGTCATGACATTAATTGAAGTGTTTTTTCCTGCTCTTCTTACTTCGCCAGGACAAAATTAGACCATTTTAACAAACCATCACATGATGTTTGGAAAACTTGTTGCATTTTGTGCTGGCGTAAGGAAAAAGTGCCTCTCATGAGAAATCAGGACCTGTGTATTGTTAGTTTAATTAGATTGCGTTTGTTCTTAATTGTGCTTTAGATGGGGACATCATTACAAGAGTGTCAGCAGGAGCCACTAGCGGTTGTGATTAACTGCTAATTGCTGGGCTGAAGTTGCAAGTGCAATGGCTGCTAACAATCTTCATTTAGCATCCTAACAATCACACTACATTTTATTAGCAATTCATTCAGAAATCAAGTAAGTTTCAAAGGACTCACTTTTTCTTGCATCTCTCTATATACAAACTGTATAGTTGGCAACATGATAAATAACACAGCTTTGGTGCAACTGTAACACAATCAGTGAGTTTGTACTAAAACTGAAAGTGCCAGCTCAACCACAAATACTAACCGAACATGGACTAGCTGGAATCTGGCACAATCACTGCTACAAACAGAAAACCACACAATGACGGCAGAAGCTCGGCAAATGTGGCAGAAAGTTCATTCTTGTGAAAAACTGGAAAGGTAATTCCTGATGTTATAAAATCATAATTGCCAACATGCTTTATATGACGATATATTAATATTACAAGAGGCCACAATAACATATGGCATCCTTAGTTTAATACTCAGCAAACCAAGTTATGGCAAGTCTCTTGCAGCTGGCACTCCCATGCTGTGAAATTGATTCAGTCTTCCCCATGTAACATTACAATAAATAGCATTGAGTTGTGTCCTGTGAAAAACAATATTCTGTGCTGACTGGTGTCCAAATGAATGTGTTTGTGTAGGCCCTCGGGCAGTAACCTGCTGATGTAATAATTGTACTTAATGTGGTGACTTCACACACCACAATTCTCAGACTTGCCATGATTCACGTTACAATTACCCCATCAAGCTGACCAATGCAACAGACGTTTCCTGTATTTTCAGATGTTTTCTCCTGTTATACAACAGAGAATATTACATTATCTTCAAATAAAATGATACAAAGAAAAACTTATTAGTACATTTTATGGTTACATGAAGGCTAAACCACACATAATTTTGCCTTATAATGTACAAATCTCTCGTAAATAAACTACAGTGATCCCTCAAGAGGCTTCAGGATACAATATTTTCCGCATACATGCAATAGACTTTCCGGTGTCATAGTAACTCAAAACAAGACTCAACACACAATGTCACAGACAGTTTGAATCTGTGGCACTTGTCTATTGCTGAAAAATCCAGCCAGTCAGTATCGGCAATTCACTGGTAAATCCCCGGTACTGCTGCATAGCATGTACCGATTGGCTGTCTAATAGCGCCTCTCTACAGTACAGTGTCGTATTACATGCTTTGTACTGCTCACCTGTGCCAGGATGAGCTGAAACGTAAAAAAGGGGGCTTGGTACCGTGTTAGCCAGTAGAGTAAAGTGCGATTGTTCTCAGTAAGAGAAACCAAGTTATCTTGTAGATATGATACCTTTTAATGGCTAACAAAAATACATGCTGTTACAGCAAGCTTTCGGGTATTCTATCGATCCTTCATCAGGCTAAAATTAAACTGGTTTGGATAGGGCACATATATAATTAACAAATGTAGAGAGGACACCCCCTTGATTGGAATACAAATGTTCACACACAGAAATTTGAGACTGTTTTGCACTCAAAACTTAAAACAGACAGACTGAGCTGAGGCATAAATACTTAATCAGTCCACTGAGCTCAGGAATTTGACAGTTTTATGCTAAGTCTTATTTCTTCAACTTGCACATGAAAGGAAATACAGCACCATCTATTGGATGACAACATTCTTACAAGTCAAGTTCTAAATTTTTATGAAGTTTTAAAAAACAAAAAAAATGATTGGGAAGATATCATTTATTTTTGTTAGCCATTGAAAGGTATCAAAACTACAAGATTACTTTTTTTACTCTCACTGAGAACAATCACAGGATGAGCTGATGCATTGGACACCGGGTGAAGACAGCTCCAGTTATTTTTCCGGTACACTGTGTGCATTGTACAGGACCATGGAGAAGCTCCTGTATTTGCTAAATTTTTCAAAATTGTTTTGTTGACATTTTTTGGGGATTTCAACATACAATATCTTCAACATACAGTAGTTGTTTCGGAAGCAATTAATACTCTATGTTGAAGGACCTACCTAATTTGATGTGTCAAAGAACTTGTTGACTTCTTTGCATTTGGCTAGATGTGGTACTGGTTTCAGACACTTTTCTAAGTAGAAAAGCAGAAAACTGTCTTACCTCCTGTGCACCACATTTATCATGTGTTTTAGACACTTTAGAACACTTGTTTTATTCAACAAAAATGTGAGGCTTTGTGGCATAGGGGGAGTGGTCTAAATGGGACATCATGGACCAAATTTTGGCATAAAGCAAGCTAACTAAGAGGTGGTATGAAGTTAGACTGTCTAGTCTTTAGATATATCAGATCTATTATCCAGCATAAGCTACTGTGATAAATCTGGTGCATTTTAAGACTGTCTAGTTTAAGTCTACACTGTCTAATTATTAAACAGTATTAGTAAATCTGTCCTATAGTCTTTTGCAAAAGTGCTATGTTTTTGGCATTTTGGATGCATTGGCATTTTTTTTCTGGCTGCATCCATATGTTTGCTGCAGTTCAATAGGAAACATAGGGCATGTTAAGACTATCTGGTCTAGCATTATAGCACCTATTAGTGGGTTTAGTTTGCAGCAGATTTTATGACAATTTTTGTTATGTTGCATTTAGGCGACTCCTGCTTTTCATGAAGCCACAGCCCTTTTTTGGATACGGTGAAGAAAAATGTCTAAAAGTTTCGAAAATATATCTTTATTTTGGTGCAAAAAATGTAAGATAATACCTCATAGTGGCAGAGAGAACTGCTATTCTGGAAAACAATTTTCACTGGTGAATTCCCTTAAAGCAGAACTTTTATCTTACTACACTCAGCCTGGTTAGACAGCTGAGAGCGAATGTGGGTTAATCCCGACATCGTTCTGGGGCTACCATATTGTGAACTACCAAAGCGCATATATGCTGGAAGGCTACGGACCTATTTAATACTGAGCATACTGAGATATCAGTATTTCACTTAATTTGAGATAATCTTTTGGGTTCTTTTAAATGGTCGTTGGTCTTTCATCTGAAGGACATTTTTTTTGTGTGATCTATTTAGGGTCCCATTAATTGTAATTTAATCACTGAAGGATAGCCGCCATCCATGTCTAGTGCTCTCTGTATGTAGGGGAGGAGAAGGAAAAAACGCCTAATCTCAGTTTGGAAAAAATCAACTAGAGTTCATTTATTAACTAGATCAAAAAATCTATTGACCATTTTCTCAACTTGAGCTTCTATGTTGATTCTCCTGATGAGGTATGTGTGTTATTTATGGGTCTGTGGCCCTAAAGATACCAAACTATACATGGTCAAGGCCCACCTGCTATTTGCTGATAAACAGCTTTTTCAGTACTTTTAACTTGGCAATACTAGCCAATCATTTTAAATGTTTGTGAAATAAAAGTTATATTTTAACCCCTTAAGGACCAGGCTGTTTTGTACCTTAAGGACGAGACCCTGTTTTAGGGATTTTACCCATGTGGGGGTTTTACTGCCTTTTTCTTTTTCCTTTAGCTACCAAAATTATTTTTGCTGGGGTTTTTTTCGTGACATACATGGTCAAGGCCCACCTGCTATTTGCTGATAAACAGCTTTTTCAGTACTTTTAACTTGGCAATACTAGCCAATCATTTTAAATGTTTGTGAAATAAAAGTTATATTTTAACCCCTTAAGGACCAGGCTGTTTTGTACCTTAAGGACGAGACTCTGTTTTAGGGATTTTACCCATGTGGGGGTTTTACTGCCTTTTTCTTTTTCCTTTAGCTACCAAAATTATTTTTGCTGGGGGTTTTTTTTCGTGACATATAGGGCTATTTTTTTTAAGATCTTTTTTACTGACTTTTTTCTCCGTTTTTTTGGGGGGGGATTATTGGGGGTAAAAGCTAAAAAAAAGTTGTTGTTTTTTTACATTTCTAGTTATTTTTTATTAATCAATATATTTACACTAAAATAAAGTACGGGAACTGATTCCTCATTTTGTTTTGGACATTTTGATATATAGTATGTATAGTTTTGGATTACAGGGCGCATATAGCAATGTTTTTGGTTGGCGTCGGTTTTGGGTTATTTTCTTTCTTATGTATATATTGTTGTTTTACTCTTGTTTTGTCTTACTGATATATGTAATATATCATATATATATATATATATATATATATATATATATATATATATATATATATATATATATGTTTTTTACTATCTATGCCCCCCCCCATGACATTATGTAACACCTCTGGGGGGCATTCACATGGTGTTTTTTGTTTTTTTTTATTTGACACTCTCCCACTGTAGCTGAGGCATCCATAGGAGCCCCAATTACAGGGGAAAACAATCCGTACAGTGACATTAGTCACTGGCAGAGCTGGCCAGGGTCTACTATGACCCTCCAGCTCTGCTGCAGCAGGGAAACCTGGGGGTCACGTCACCCCCTGGCTCCCGAAGTAAAAGTTACACTTTACTTTCACTTTCCCCACACAGTGCTCATTGAGCACTGTGTATCGGGGAAGGAGAAGGCAGAAAGGGTTAAAAACCCCTCCTGCCTTCTCCTCCAGGTTATCAGCGGTTACTAACCGCTGATAACCCGTTCCTGTCTCTGATTAATTATAGAGGCAGCTGGCTTAAAGCGCCGCTGTAATTTAACATACGGCTAAGCTTTAAGCCCAGGACCATGCGCCACAAAATTTACAGTGCCTGGTCCTAAACAGTTTAAAGGAACTTCCCAGTAAAAAAGCATGTAAGTTAATTTATTGGAATACTTTGCACAGGAAAACATGTTTATTTTCAATAGGACATCTGCGCCATTGTGTTTTTTGGGTCCATTGTAATTGTTGCTATTCACAGCATAAGCATACAGTATTTTATGGCATTTTTCAATAGTCTTTATAGGAGAAAAACACCCAAGAAAACCTATATTTGCGAATCATAGACCTCCAAAAAGTGCAGACATCTGTCAAAAAACGCATGTGATTCTTCTACCTCTCCTCCCATATGAGATTACTAGAGCTCAGGACTCAAAGACCGCGTTCTTTGATTGCATGCGGACCTTGTAGCCCTAGCTTAAGGCCAGATTCACACAGCAGCGATGCTATCCTGAGGATAGGTCATCAATAGTTAAGTCTGGAAAACCTCTTTAATAAACAATCTGATTGCAATAGTGATACAGCGAGAACCTTGACTCAGCCAAGATCTACAGTATATCATTATTTGTCATCCTATGTTTTTGACTGTAGGATAGTTCATAAGCATTATGTGGGTTTCACTATAAACCACATTGCAGCTCCTTCAGTCAGTGTCTCACCCACTGTCTTTTAGAGTATGACACAGAATATCCACTTACCTACAGATTATTTCCATGTTATTTGATTTTTACATGACCTAAAATGTCAATTACAGGAAACTGGGGCTACACAGCAATTTTGAAGTTTGCAAATATAAGCATTAAAAGGTTTACAATTTCTAAACTATTTTACTTCACTGTAAGATATCACAGAAAGGCCGTTGTAAGCTGAGAGCATGAACAAAAACATGGTGGATTGATTTTAATGGTGACAAATGTAGAGTAATGTACCTATAGTAGGTTACAGCAATGGCAGTACTACATTTACTGTGTTTTTGGCATTTTTCACTGCATTTTTAGGAGATATTTTTATGCAGCCAGACGTTACTTTAAAAAGTCTATAATGAAAACAAAGGTATGTATTACCCATTAAAAGGTATCATATCTACATGACCACGTGGTTTCTCTTGCTAAGAACAATCACACTTAAAGTCCATAGTACATTATGAAATGGACTACAAACAGTGCATGTTTTACTTGGGTGTTTTTGCATCGCGTTTCTATGTTTTTAGCATTTTGGTTGTTTTTTTATATTTTTCTTTACACGCAGCAGACTCTATAGGTATGGCATGTTTGTTCAGTCTATTCCCATAGACATCTTTAGAGAACTTCATTAGGTAATATGAAAAAAAGGTTTGGTCCGGTGTTAGCCAGTAGAGTAAAGTGTGATTGTTCTCAGTAAAAGATACTAAGTAATCTTGTAGCTATGATAACAAAAATACATGATGTTACAGCAAGCTTTTAGGACATCGCCCCGTTCGTCAGGCTTATGAATGAAACTAGTTTGGATGGCACGTAATTATAACATACAGAAGCAGAGTGGAGGGGGACACATTTCTGTTGATCTAAATAAATATTCAGACAGAAATTTAAGACTTAAAAAGACACAAGACAGTCTGAGCAGAGAGATAAACACTAAATCAGTCCACTGAGCTGAGGAATGTGACAGTTTTATGATGTCTCTTATCACTAATGCACACATAAGAAGATAGAAGAAGGAAATACTACCTCAGCAGCACCACCTATTGAATGAAAACATTCTTACAATTTCTGAATTTTCCTGAGAAAAACAAAAAACAAAAAATGATTGGGAAGAGGACACCCGTCTTGACCTCCTTCAGATCTTTCATATTCCCTATTCCACACCTCTACTGTTTTCTTAATGAATTTAACCATGGGACAAACTGGGTTTTTGCAAGTAAACCAGCTCCTCATGTATAAAAACAACAAATAAGCTGATACTTACCTCTCCCAACTCTCCACTGTGTCTAGCACTGGTGCTCTGGGTCTCCTGTCTGACATAATATTCACATTTTGCCGAAGCCTGTTTACAAAATGTCACAGGCTGCTGCAGCCATTGACAAAGCTCAGCAATCGAATTCAGACAACCCTTTTTAAGGATCAACCTCTGTAAATATACGGCAATTAATATATGGAGCAGACATGGAAGGCCAGCCCACTCCATAACGGTCTGTTTCAGCAGAATTGCGGAGTGCCAATGGGTTCACCTGGCATCCTGGTGATTAGTGAGGGCTCCCAGGGCTGCCTTGCATTGCAGTCTGTAAAACTCTGCCTGTGGTAGGGTATGATAAGACTATTGTAAAAAAATATAATATACTGCAATACAGGAGTATTGCATAATATTGTAGAAGTGATTGAATAGTTGCAAGTTCAACTGCTCTATGGTGACTAAAAAAAATGAAGAGTAAGTTAAATAAGTTTTTTATAATATTAAAAATAAAAAAAATCCTTTTCCCATTCTGTATGTGAAAAAAATTAAACAAATAAATGAAATAAACTTAATTGGTATACTACACCCCAATAGAGCTAGAGACCTACCTAGCCAGTATAACATTCCCAGTAATTCAAGACACGCATAAATCCCTGTTAGATGACCCTATTGCAGTGGAAGAGATAGAGAAAGCAATGGAGGACATGGCAAAAAACAAGACCCCGGGTACAGATGGCATACCAATAGAAGTCTACCTACAATACAGGGAGGAAATAACACCACAACTACTTACGCTATATGAAGACATATTGGGAAAAGAACATCTCCCAGAATCGATGCTTGAGGCCAACATAGTCCTTATATTAAAACCTGATAAAAACCCAGAGGAGTGTGGGTCATATAGGCCCATCTCCCTCTTAAATACGGACTATAAAATCCTTACCAAGGTATTGGCCTCCAGGCTGAGCCAAGTGATCAAAGACATCATACACCCAGACCAATGCGGGTTCATCCCGGGAATGTCCACGTCAGACAATATCAGAAGGACGCAGGTGATTACGCAGGTTGGGGGGAGGTGGAGGGCAAACTGGGCCCTGGCCTCATTGGACGCAGCCAAGGCATTCGATTCAGTAGAATGGCCATACCTGATAGAGGTTTTGCGGAAATTTGGATTCGGAGAGCCGTTTATTAAATGGGTCTCTATTTTATATAGCGCCCCGATGGCAAAGATATTGGCGAATGGCCTGGTCTCCACCTCCTTCCCACTCCACAGGGGGACCCGACAGGGCTGCCCGCTTTCCCCTCTTTTATTTGCAATTGCCATAGAACCCCTGGCTCTTAAGATCCGACAGCACGCATTATACAAGGGAATCCAGATTGGACCTAGAGAGGATAAGATAGGATTATATGCGGATGATATAATACTCTATATGTCAGAACCCAAACACACCCTACCGCTGGCCATATCTCAAATAGATGAATTCGGGAACTACTCAGGCCTACGTATTAACTGGCAGAAATCTACCCTTATGCCGCTGAGGGGAGAGGAGTGGAGGACGGGGGAAGTATATCATAATCTGCAAATTGTTCCTAAATTTAAATATCTAGGGATTTATCTCACCAGAGACCACACCCAAAGCTTTGATCTAAACATTGCACCCCTAATGACAACCCTGCAACTAAAACTAAAAGCTTGGAGCCCTCTACCACTATCTGTAGCAGGTAGAATAAACCTTATCAAAATGATAATACTCCCCAAGTACCTATACCGGTTAGAACACGCAGAAACGACTATAACACAAAAATTCTTCAAAAAACCGAACTCATTAATAACCTCATTTATTTGGGGAAAATCCAGAGCCAAACTCCGTATGGAAACCCTACAAAAACCTAAAGAACTAGCAGGAATGGCACTACCGGACTTTAAAATGTATTACCTAGCGGGGCAAGTTAGATATATACGCCACTGGTTGTCGGGCTCTCCTCTCCCGAACTCCGAGCACCACCTGATGTATTTCCTCGCGGAGGCATCACTTTGGATCCTCCTGGAGGCACCAGGACTGTTGACAAAACAAATGCTGCCCATTCACAGACTCGCAACAAATGTCTGGAAGGCATGTAGGCAACTAACTGGGCAGGAAGACACCCCCCTGGAGACCCCTTTATGGAATAACAGAGCGCTGCCGCATTTACTGAACCTACCAGGCAGACAATTTTGGTCAAATTTAGGAATCACCACACTGAAACACTTATACATCAACGGAATACTAGCCTCCTTTGAGCAACTGCAACAATTATACCAGGTACCTAGAACGGGATTCTTTAGATACCTACAACTCAGACACGCATTGACAGCTCAATTCCCGGAGCCCAGGAGACCCTTTTCAGCATACCCATTAATAGGTATACTGCGCACACAAGGCCCTAGGGGCCTAATCTCGGCACTATACACTCACCTGCTGCACTCCAGGACCCCCGGCACACAGATGACGGTGATGGAAAGATGGAAAGAACTTATCCCAACACTGACTAATGAAGACTGGGAGACCGCGATGGCTATATACACCGGGGTCTCACCAGCTGCGAATAACAAACTAACCCAACTATATATCCTACACCAATGCTACTTAACACCGAGTAGACTCCATAAAATGAATAGATCAATTACCAGTCAGTGCCATCGCTGTCACGCACCAAATGCAAATTTTAACCATCTAATATGGAACTGCCCAATGGTGCACACGTACTGGGAAGAGGTCACGGAGTTTCTAACCCAACTGATGGGAATACCAGTACCATTGGATCCAGCTATGTGCCTGCTGGTGGTCATGGACGAGGAGCAGTGGCAGCACTATAATAAGATCTTTCTTACTAAAGTACTATTCTATGCCCGTAAAGTTATAGCGCTACGATGGATGGACAGACGCCCCCCGACAATTACAAAATGGCAGAGCATTATTAATACTATCCTACCATACGAAAAAATAGTCTACAAAAACAGAAAATATCCTGAAAAATTTGACAAAGTTTGGGGGATCTGGTGTGGGTCAACAAATACAAACTTCACACAGGAAATGTTTCAAAATTTATTAAGACGAACTGCACCCAGGCTCGACATGTAAAACAAGCAATATTATCGTTAATTCTATAAATGCATGTGTTAATATACATCTAATGAGCACAGAAGAAATGTAACGTATTTGAGTACTGAATACCAATGCCAAAGAGCTTTCTGATGTATACACAGTTAACGTAAATGTTATTGTATGTGATGCATACTGTTTAATAAAACGAGTTTAAAAAAAAAAAACTTAATTGGTATAGCCGCGTCAATAAAAATCCAAAGTACTAAAATACATAATTATTTATTCTACATGGTGAACATTGTGAAAAAAACCCATAATACCAGACTTGCTTTTTTGGGGGCACCCCTGCTTCTAACAAAATTACATAGCAAACGATCAAAGAGTTATATGCATAGTCGCCCCACAAAAAACAAGCCCTCACACAGTCCCATCAGTGAAAAAATAAAAAGTTATCAGGGTCAGAAGAAGACAACAGATGCAATTCTTTTATTTTTTAGAAGTAATACTATATATTAAAAAACTTGTATAAATTTGGTACTGTCACATTTGTACGGACCTACAACATAAAATTAGTATGTCATTTTTGCTTTACTATGCAAACTGTAAAACAAAATCCAAAAAACAGGGGCGTAGTTGTGCATTTTTTTCTATTTCACGCCACTTAAACATTTCAAAAGGTTTTTCAATACATTACATGGTACATTAAATAGTACTACGGTATTAAAAAATGCACCTTGTTACGCAAAAAAATAAGCTCTCAGATGGCCATGTTAACAAAAAAAAGTTATAGTCAAAATACTAACGATCACCAGTCTGTGAGTGATGAGTGACTCTGTGAGTTACTTGTGATGATGCCATCATTACGTGATCAGCTCCACCCCTCATCACAGGACAGTGATGTCATCACAGGTCCTTCATCCCTGTGCACTGAATGAGGGATTACGGGTGGACTACATCCCCTACAAACCCCGTGGCCTCAGTTGCTATGGATACACCAGTACTCAGTCTGGCAGTTTGTAGCTGGTTGTGAGACAACTGGACACTTGTGTGGAGACTCCAATAAATGACAAACACATACATAGCTCGCGGAGCATGTTGACCAACAACATTGAAGCATAGTCCTTCACCACAATCTTCACATCTCCTGAATGTGATCTCAGGTGCTAATGCCGCCAACACCAGTCCAGCCTTCATCTAATCATCAACCGTTGTCTGGTGTTGAAACAAACCATCACTGTAGTGCAAACATGTCACCAGAGAGGGTTCAACGCCGCCGTGAATATAATGCAGTTTACATGATACAGCGACAAGCCACGATATCACCTCAGCCACCAGCTGAAGTTTGTAAATCTTGCACAGAAATATTTTGACCAACTCTAATCCCTTCCACTATATTATATTAGTAAGTGGCGCGTTGCGCCACCAGAAATACTGGTACTAGTTCTTTAAAAATGGGGATGAAAAAAAACGAAAAGGAAATGTCTGGTCTTTAATAGGTTAAATACTTCTGACATGAAATATTTAGCAATAAGGTGGTTTGCCTAATGCTGATTAGCTAATCCAGTGGAGTATTTGATTGTGTTTCTCCAAAAGAGAACTACAGAGTACTTTGTGATCACTGTTTGACTAGAGGGATGTGGTAAATGTTCATCTGAAGTTTTTAAATGACCATTAATATTTCCAAATACTAAAACGCAAAACAAAACCTCAGGTTTTACTGTACCTGTGATGAAATCAGTCAGAGAATTTTACTATGGTACCATTCACCGGACATGAGTAACCATAATAACAGTTTAAGAGCCAGAATGAATTGATGCCAATCTCTTACATGTGAGGTCCTGTTAAAAAAGCAATACTTTGTAAATTCCAAAGAGTTCACCTCATTCTCCATGGCTGTGCTTTTCTGATTAACCCTTTTTAGTGTGCTTTAATGGGGTTTTCCAGCGCAAAATGATTGATGACCTATCCTCAGGATAGGCCATTAATAGCTTGATCAGAAAGGGTCTGTTGCTTGGGATCCCCTCCAATCAGTTTTTTGCCGCTGTGTCAGTAATGGAGCCAGAAGCACACAGCTCCATAACTCTATAGTCTATTTCCATTTTTGCTTCTGGATTTGTATTTCCCGCTTCATCTCCTAGTTTTGACCCATCTGCCAATATAGGGTCCAGCAGAACTCACTCCTTTATTTCAACCCAGCCAAGGTGGGGAGAAAAAGCAATGTAGAGACGTAAATGGGGATAATGGGCTTGACAAAGACCATATTGGTCGAAACGTTGCCAGTCCACTTTTTAAATATGGAACAATAAAGACTTGGATTTTACTCATCTACCATCTATACTGCCAAACGATTACTAGTTTTGACCCATGTCTTTCTAACTGCTCTCCCAAGTCACTATCAGTGCTACGTCTGTTGCCAATCTGAGGATCATGACCTGGGAATCCTTAGTGAAGAACATAAGATCCCTTAAACTTTGCACCTTGGTTTATTCATTGCCAAACCGTTTTAGTCTCAGAATTCCACTTTCCAAGAAATTGGCCTTATTTCGCATACGAGCCAATCTTGCTGCAGCTTTAATTTTTCAGAATAGTTTAAGCTGAGCTCTGATTGTTTACTATGGACTCAAAAAGGCTAGATTTTGTCAATTTTGATAAAGGAGGCTGGAAAAATAGCGTTATCCATCAGTTGTATACTAATACACCCAATACATAAGTTTAAGTTTGCAATGCAGCGGGAAAATGTTCTGTAGATGGAGAACTTGTCCTGTAGTTGACAGATTTTGAAATAGACTGGCATGGTCACTGACCTTAATACCAGGGCAACAGTTTTACAAAAAAACTGTGCTATCTGCTAGGAGAATAATCTACAACTGACATTCTTGGCTAATTCTTTAATGTGAACCTGTCATCCACTATAAGCACCACAAACTAAGTTATGGTGCTCATAGTTCAGTTGATGTAGAGTCTGGGGAGCCTCTTGTTATACTCCCCATTACTGCAGTGTGCATGCGGACTCCCATTCATTTATATGTGAGTGCACGCACACAACCTTCAGAAAAGTGCCAAGTTTGTTTTGCACCACAGGAATTAGGAGACAGGCGAATATGAAAAGAGGCTCCCCGGACTACATGTCACCTAAACTATAAACACCATAACTTAGCGTGTGGTGTTCACAGTTGATGACAGTTCCCTTTAAGTATAGCAGTCTTTCTTACATTGAATGACCAGACTCCACCACTTTGTTTCAAAGTTAGTTTGCTTGTACTGTATTTTTAGATCTCAATTCAATTGTTAACAAAATGTATATATTTGTGCTACTTCTCTGTGCAAAATAGCAGTAAAGTACATTTGAAACTCAGTGTTTGCTGTGGAGATTGGATGAAACTTGAAGTCTATTTAGTCTCTGTAAGTTTAAAATAAAGTTGAAGGTTCTTACTTTCTTTTGCAAGGAAATATATATTGTAGTTGCTCTTTTTGCACTGATTATACGGTATCCGGTACTTTAATGAGATCTTTGTGTAGGATGGTGCTTGCCAGAAGCCGTGAGTCACTACATAGACAAAAAGAGAGATATACATACATATACAGTCCTGAGAAAAACTAAGTACACCCTCTTTGAATTCAATGGTTTTACATAGCAGGACATGACCAAAAAAAACATCTGGTTCTTAGTAGGTCTTCAAAATAGGTAAATACAACCTCAAATGAAAACACCACATGACAAATTACACCATGCCATTATTTATTTAATAAAAACTAAGCCAAAATGCAGAAGCAGTGTGTGGAAAATTGAGTTTATTGACAAGTGAAAAACATTCAAGACAGTTGAGTCTTCCCAGGAGCGGATAGCCCAGCAAATTCACCCCACGACTGTGCAATGTTAAGAAAAATAGCAAAAAAAACCCCCAAAAAACATCTCAGACTGTAAAGACCTCCGCATGTTACACATTCAAGTTCATGACAGTACAATTAGAAAGAGATTGAACAAGTATTGCTTGTTTAGAAGGTTTGCCAGGAGAAAGCCTCTTCCTTCTAAAACAAATATGGCAACATGGCTAAAGTTTGCAGAGTTTCACCCGAACAAACCACAAGACTTCTGGAACAATGTCATTTGGACAGATGAGACCAAACTGGAGATGTTTTCACCAAACGTGGAGCTGGGTATTATGACCAAACACAACACAACAGCAGAAACACCTCATACTGTCAAGCACAGTGGTGGAGGGGTGATGATTTGACTTGCAGCCACAGGACCTGGCTACCTTGCAGTTATTGAGTTGATTATGAAGTCTTCATATGAAGTCAACATTTTTATAAATGATCTGGAAGAGGGAATTGATGAGAAACTGATCAAATTTGCTAACAATACAAAGCTAGGAAGGATAGCTAACACTAGGGAAGAGAGAGAGTATTCAAAAAGATCTAGAAAAGCTTGCACAGTGGGCAGCGACTAACAGAATGGTATTCAACAAGGAGAAATGCAAAGTCCTACATCTGGGCAAGAAAAATGAAGAAAGGACATACAGAATGGGAGGAACTGGGCTAAACAGCAGCACATGTGAAAAAGACTTGGGTATACTAATAGATCATAGACTGAACATGAGTCAGCAATGTGATGCAGCAGCCGAAAAGGCAAACACAAGTCTGGGATGTATTAAGAGAAGCATAGAGTCTAGATCACGTGAGGTAATTATCCCCCTCTACTCTTTCTTAGTCAGACCTCATCTGGAATACTGTGTCCAGTTCTGGGCACCCCACTTTAAAAAAAAGACATAGACAAACTGGAGCAAGTTCAAAGAAGAGTTACCAAGTTGGTGAGTGGTCTGCAAATCATGTCCTATAAGGAACGATTAAAGCAGTGTTTCTCAACTCCAGTCCTCAGGACCCCAAAACAGGCCATGTCTTCAGGATTTTCTTAGTATTGCACAGATGATGTAATTATTGTCAGTGCCTCAGACATTGCTACCAGTGTTCTTACTATAGGCCATCTTGAAAACATGACCTGTTGGGGGTCCTGAGGACTGGAGTTGAGAAACACTGGATTAAAGGATCTGGGATTGTTTAGCTCTGTATACTGAAGTATTGTAGAGTGAAATTTGAGGTCATCCATCCAAAAGCTAAAGGTTGGTCGAAACTACTGGGTCATACAACAGGACTATGATTCTAAGCACACAAGTAAATCTACAGCAGAATGGCTGAAAAAGAAAAGATGTTGCAATGGCCCAAAGTCCAGAACTCAACCCAATTTAAATGCTGGGTACGACCTTAGGAGAGCAGTGCATAAACAAATGTTTACTAACCTCAATGAACTGAAGCAACATTGTAAAGACAAGTGGGCCAAAATTCCTTAAGAACGATGTGAAAGGTCACACAGAAAACAATTACTTCAAGTTATTGCTGCTAAAGGTGGTTCTACAAGCACTTGATTCATGGGGTGTACTTAATTTTTCACATACTATTTCTGCATTTGTTCTTGTTTTTGGTAAATAATGACACTGTTTTTTGTAATGTGCTGTTGTTCATCTGAGGTTGTATTTACCTAATTTCAAGACCTTCTATGGACCAGATTTTTTTACACTTTGTCCCAATATATATATAAAACATATCGGGACAAAGTGTAAAAAAATTAGTTATTAGAATTAGTTATTTCGATTTACTTCAACTGCAATTTCCCTTGAACACTCCATGCCTTGGATACTTGAAGAGTCTGAGTAGATTTTTATATACAGATTGTACCATGACAGATCCTCATTTTCTTAATGACCTGAAAATATTGAGGCTTGAAATTTCTCATACATTATGTAGTGGTATAAGTTCTTTGCCTAGCAAAAAGTTAACATATTAGTCATACTGAAATAGATTTTACATAATGTTCCCTTATAATATAAGAGCAGTGAGAAAAATGTATGAGCTACAGAGTCAGAAGAGACCTGCAGTAAACACATCAACACAATGACTTAAGTCTTATATAGGAGAGGATAGCTGAGACTACTTGTGGGATACATATGTCATTATTATCTAGATACTGTGTGGCATTATCGGAGCCTTGTGTGTTATATTTTTCGAGACAGTACACAGTTTGTTTGCCACTGTCCATGTCCTTGTATATCTATGTAAACCCTGAATCAAAGCGAAAGTGGAGGTCCTTTGTAGGTTCACAATATAATAATAATAGTCTTTATATAGCGCCAACATATTCTGCAGTGCTTACAAGACAGGGGGAACAGAAACAAAACCACTGTTACATGTAGTAATCAATTGATGGAAACCGTAGGGGTGAGGGTCCTGCTCCAACGAGCTTACATACTACAAGTAATGGGGTGGTACAGAAGTTAAAGGGGCTGGAGATGTGCACGATATGGCGAGGTGGAGAGTGAGGGATGCTATACACATAGACAATGGTCAGGTTGAGCAGTCTAGTAGCTGAATCAGTGTGACTGCAGGAGTGGTTGACTACGGCTAGCAGGGATTGCAGTCAGTAGGACAGGAAGCATGGTATCAGGTGGAGTACAGAGGGGTTTGGATTAGGAGATATGGTATGCCTCCCTGAAGAGGTGCATTTTCAGAGCACGCCTGAAGTTTTGTGTGTCAGTGATTGCCCAAAAAGTTTGGGGTGGTGCGTTCCAGAGGACTGGTGCTGCTCTGGAGAAGTCTTGGATGCGAGAATGAGAGGTTCGAGTTAAAGGGGCACCTAATCGGATTTCAGAGTGAAGGACATGGGTTGAGTGGTGGATTGAGATGAGGGAAGCAATGTAGGGCAGCGCGGGGCTGTGCAGCTTTGTGGATGAAGGTAATGAGTTTAAATTGAATTGTGTATATGACTTGCACAGGACAGAGGCATGCGAATAGGGTCTGGACAGGAAGATGAGCCTGGCTGCAGCATTCAGGATAGATTGGAGAGGGCAGAGTCTGGCACAGGGAAGGCCAATTAGCAGCAAGTTGCAATAATCAAGCAGAGCGTGGATGACGGCAATAGTGAGCATTTTTAGCATGTCCACTGTGAGAAAAGGGCAAATTCTTGCAATGTTCTTAGGTGCAGGTGACGTGTTCAAGTAAGAGATTAAATGTAGGGGGCAAAAAAAAGATCGGATTCAAATATAACCCCAAGACAGCAGGCCATCAGGAGGTTGTTTGACACTGTACTCAGGGCGGTTTCTGTGGAGTGTAGGGGGCGGAAGCCAGACTGTAGGGGTCAAGAAGAGAGTTTGCTGAGAGAGAGTTTATAAGGCAGGAGCAGACGAGGCATTTTAATAGTTTGGAGATGAATGGAAGATTTGAGATGGGTCGGTAGTTGGCAGCATAGGACGAGTAAAGAGTCGGTCTCTTTAGGGATATGATAGCGTGTTTGAATAAGGAGGGGAAAATGCCAGAAGTCAAAGAGAGGTTGAATATAGTGGAGAGTTGGGCGATAACAGCCAGGAAGAGGGACCGGAAGAGCTGTGAGGGAAGAGGATCGCTAGTGCAGGTGGTGAGGCGAGCAGAGGAAAGCAACCTTGAGACTTCTTCCTCTGTCATTTGTCCGAGTACAGAGTGTGAGCAAGAGCTAAATGCAGTATTGAAGAGACTAGGGTCGGGGGTAGTCTGGGATTGGGAGGCTATTTCTTGACGGATGTCATCGATTTTCTTTTTGAAGTAAGCAGCCACTTGGGCTAGTTTCACTCGGGTGATCGCGATTTTGCCACGAGAAAAAAAAAATCACAGCAAAATTGCATCTTAGTTCTTGTGATTTTTGATTGTTGCATTACGATAGAGAAACATGGCAGATAAACAAAAAATTGCAAAACACAAAACGATAGGATATGCTGTGATTTTTTTCCACTCAACATCGCTAATGGGAAGGAAAGCATTGCAAATCATTCGATGCATAATGTACTTTATTATTGACTCTCGCATCAGGCGAAAAGCACGCAATTTTCTTGCCCGTGTGAAATCACCCTTAGCATTGTTATTTATGATTATTATTGTCCTGATGTCGAGTAGTTACCCATCATTTACCTGGTAGATCAGGTGCTGGCTTATTGCTATTTTACTGTTTGTTTAACTTGATTGTTTTGTGGCATTTTGAGTCTGACTACATATATTGGAGTCTTTCTTACCTTTTTGTCCTTTTTAATTGAAATGATAAGTTTAAAGGAGATGTCCCGCGCCGAAACGGGTTTTTTTTTTTTTTTAACCCCCCCCCCCCCGTTCGGCGCGAGACAACCCCGATGCAGGGGTTAAAAAAACCACCCGCACAGCGCTTACCTGAATCCCGGCGGTCCGGCGTCTTCATACTCACCTGCTGAAGATGGCCGCCGGGATCTTCTACCTTCGTGGACCGCAGCTCTTCTGTGCGGTCCACTGCCGATTCCAGCCTCCTGATTGGCTGGAATCGGCACGTGACGGGGCGGAGCTACACGGAGCCGCTCTCTGGCACGAGCGGCTCCATAGAAGACTGCTGAAGACCCGGACTGCGCAAGCGCGGCTAATTTGGCCATCGGAGGGCGAAAATTAGTCGGCACCATGGAGACGAGGACGCTAGCAACGGAGCAGGTAAGTATAAAACTTTTTATAACTTCTGTATGGCTCATAATTAATGCACAATGTACATTACAAAGTGCATTATTATGGCCATACAGAAGTGTATAGACCCACTTGCTGCCTCGGGACATCTCCTTTAAGTAAATTCTGTGTAGGATTTCATCCTAAACGCAGTACCACAATTATTGTAGGAACATACCATCTGTTTCTGTTTGCATTATTTTTAACAACATTATTTTAGGACAGAAAAATATGTTCTTGTGTGACATTGCTCACGCTGTCCCGTGCAGTGTGACCTGAATGCCAGGAGTCATAAAATGTCCCAAACCACAAGCAGGGCATAGAGTTCTCAGCAGTATAAACTCCAGGTTTCAGTTAATACCTTTTTTTTTTTGTTCAATGTTGTGTTCTTTTTTTATTTGCCTACTGAAATATTTTGTTGATCTGGCAGGATGGACTCCATAATCTTTCTTGGCTTTCTAAATGTGAGGGGCCTTAATGACCTGGTGAAAGTCAGTGAGATTATTTTTTAGAAGCCATAACACTCTTTTCCTATTCTCAAACAGCAATGGTTGAGTTTGCGCTATAGTCAAATCATTCTCTGGTGTTTTAGAGTGGGAGACGACTGTATCAATGCAGAAGCTTGTACTTCCAATTATAGCCTCAAACGCATACTTGAACAGCCACTAACTCCCACATCAGGTATAGCTTGAAAGGCCTTCACACCCCGAAAATACAAGATGTCAGAGTTTAATTTATAATTATGATAAATATGGCCCTCCTCTAGCTAGGTGACACCACCCATATTTTTCCTAGTCTTACCACACATTCCATTAGCAGTTTAGAAGAAGCTGATAAATGACCCAAATGTATTACTAGTAAGTTGAAGAACAGCCTTCAGCCTTTACAGGAGTAGTTTCGAGAATTGATAACAATTGTAAATTTGTCAAATGTTGTCACAGTTTCTATACTGATTTCATCCATTTACAATTTCTTTCATTATACTATTTTAAGACATTGTAGGCCTATTTGGCTCATTGTGTTTTTGAGTAGTAAACATGCCTGAATAGCGAAATTCATTTAGACTAAACAGATTCAAGGTCTATTGTAAGGCAGCTGTTTTTACCAGGATGGTTGCTTGGTTTAATCATGGTTTTGGCAAGCTATGAATTTCGCTTGAGGAGGGTCTATCCTCTATAGTTCCGACAATGGTCCTATGGATTCTGCCTCAGGAAAGGTCAGTTGTTTCTCTGTCCATTTTTATTCCACCCTTGAGGTTTTCAAATAAGTGGATCATTAAGTTCTCAACTACTGTAGGTCACAGCCCTACGCCACCTATACTTTATAAAAATGGCACTTGTTCCGGAATACAGTTTGCAGATTTCTCATTTGGGGTTCTCAAGGCCATCTGTGAATGCCTTACTAACCCAATCTTCTGGTTGTCCTTTGATCAGTTGTAACCCATGTGATTTTAAATTTAGTAGTACATTCAGATACCCTGGCTGATTTTGGTAACATTTTTTATCAGTCCAAGCCGGTACACCATTGTTTCAATAAACTTCATCCTGGCAATGATCTATTGGTGTTTAAGAAAAGAATTTAGCCTTGCCCTAGAAATCTGTGTTGAAGCTTGTGTCATGACTATGTTATATAATGCTATGCCCCCACTTAAGATGTAGTTTGTGATTAGGACTTCTATTTAGATATATAATACATGGACAGCTCAAGTCCGGCAGAGCAGTAGATGCTCTTACAGAGTTTCTCTGTTCTGGCTCAGAGGAGGGGGATCCTAATAAGTCATACGGATAGGGGTTGCCTTCGTGAGAAAACTCCTTTAAACCCAACAAGCTGCAGCTATAGTTGCAGTACTAATTCGCCCAACCTCTACATGTAAACAAGAATGTTTTTACTTATTGACTGGATTCGGGATTTTAAAAAGTGAGACATTGATGTGCAAAGTATATCAGATGTACAATTTTGAATACATTTGATTAAACGAGTTACATAAGACTGTGAAACCCTTTTAATAAATTATGGGTAAGATGTAATGCCTTTGCACAGGTAAACAAGGTATCGCCACGTCAGCAGATCTGGGTGCTTGGATAAACATTTTAAGCTGCGGTTATACCTCTAAACTCGCTATTAATGATGAGTATGTGTTATAACACTCTCAGTTTCCAGTCTATGGGGAACTGGTGAAAGTTTTCTATATGGTAACAGAATGCAAATAAGCAAGGCATGCAAGGAAACCAGACTGACGGGTCTCCCACATATATGTGTACGATGAATCATTATTACTTCTGCTTATGACATGTTACAGGAGAAAGTCACTCACATTGTTGAGGATTTATTGTAAACATATTATTTTCTCTGAAGCAGCAGTCTGATTTCTTGATAAAACAGCAGACAGGCTGGCACATGGAAATATAGAGCACAAGTTCTGGAAATACATATGTACTGGAAGCACCATTTTCTTTAAGAGGCTTATTTTGCTTCTTTATTTTACACTGTGGTATACCTTTTTCTAATTTGTAATAAACATCAATGGCGGACATGGGACAGCTGCATGCAGGTTTTTCTTTTTTGGGGGGGTGGGGGGGGAGGGGGTGCAGTGTTGTAGTGAGGGAGTCATACATCCCACCTTCTTCAACGTCTTACTTGAAGATTTCCAGCTACACTACAGGTGTAATTCTCCTGCTGTCGCTACAGTAATGGCTTACTCCTCCTAATAGTCATAGCAGAGTCTCCCCCTTCACCAGTAGTCACAGGGCTTTGATCAATTTTCAGACCGGACAAGAAGCAAAATAATAATAAAACCGCTCTTTGCTGGTTAGAAAACACAACAGCTTTACAATAATACCTTTATTAATATATACATTTTGTGCAAAAGTACACGCAGAATATGCAACAACTGTTAATATACTGCACATATCAGTGTTAAGAGACAGCAATTGATGTAAGGCTCTTGAAAAACAAGGGACGTTTACCAAAGACATGTATCTGAAAGTTTTTGATGAGCATTTTCTCTCACAGGTTAAAATGTGGTAACTAAAGAGGAAAAAAAAACTGAAAAAAAAGTGTAAAGCACCTTTCTGGAAACGGACATCAGTAAGCTTATTTTTTGCATGTGTGGCAATTACCTGATAGTTTTTCTCACTGTTGGTTTAGTAGTCTATACTTTACAATGAGTTTGTCTTTACTACAATAGAAGAAATCAGCTCCCCATACTCAGACTTCCTAGTGCCCATGGCGGGCCCATTCACGCAGGACAGAATATTCCGCAGTAGCGTTGTGGGATGTGCCTTCCTGCAGAATATTCGGCCCTAAATCTGTACTGCCAACGAGTGGATTTTGGAGTGGAAATGAAAATAGCAGCATTCTGCATCAAAATCCGCAGTAAGCAGATTTTGTTGCAGAATTCAGGGATGGCATATTCTGCAATGCTGTTGTGGAAAATTCCATCAAGCTTGCAAGATCCCAGATGGGCTTGTGCTCATACACAGCAGCCAACCTATATAGGCAGATCTTCAGTGTGGAGAGCAAGTAGCAGCCTGAATAAATGATGCGATAAGCAAAGTGTTCAATTTCCCTCGGAGTAGGTGTAGTCACTGATACTATAGGCCCATTTAGACACAAGGATTGTCGCTCAAAATTCGCTCAAAAGCCATTTTTGAGCAATAATCGTTGTGTGTAACTGCACTGACATTGTGCAGTATAATTAAGCTGTCGCTGATCGTTGTTTTTCAGCATGCTGAAAGATCAGCGATCAGTTATTAGGAATTCACAGCGGGATACAGCTGATACTATTGTTTCAGCTGTATCCCGCTCCCTGAACACAGGGCGGGGTATGAAGAACAGAGCAGTCCAGCTGTGTTCTTCATACTCCATACGGTGTGCACAACTGTATACCAGCTGAGTGCTCCGTTAACAGTCAGGGTATGAAGAACACAGGGCTCCAGCTGTGTTCTGCATACCCCGCTCGGAGCCCTCGGCTGTATAATAGCCGGGCGCTCCGAGCAGAGAACAGCTGGATGCAGAAGACAAGCGGCCCTGCTTGTCTTCTGCATCCCCCGCTCAGAGCGCAAGGTGATCGCTCAACGTTTGAGTGATCACCTTGCGCTGTAAATGCACACAACCATTATCGCTCACAAGACATTTTTTTGAGCGATAGTTGCTGTGTCTAAACGGGCCTTTAGAGTCCTTTTACACAGAGCGAGAAATCGTTCAAAAGAGCAACCGATGACGAGGTTCACTCGTTCAGACAATACGGTCTTCATTTGCTTAAGCGTTCAGTCATTCACATTCTTTGGTACAGTGAATGTGAACAATCGCTGTTTACACGTTACAAGCAAATGATTTTTATGCCTGCATAAAAAGTATAACAAAGATAAGCGAATTAATAATCGTTAGTCATTCAATTGTCGGCCATGTTTACACCGAGCGATTATTGTTCAAATTCGCACAAATGACTTTTTATGAACGATAATTGTTCTGCACAAAAGGACCGTGACCGCCAAAATTGTTCAGACGTAAATATATATAATTGGCCTTTTCGAAAATAGAAAAAGCAAATGGGAGATACTTACCCGATATCTTTCTACACAGAACATGTCAGCTCACATTTTTTTCTTTCAATATCCACAGTGTAGGTTGGTTGGATATCACAAATATACATCAGGTGGCGCCATTTTTAGTACAGGACTATTGCGCAGGGTCTTCATTAGCAGCACTTGTGTGCAAGATGGAAAGGTAATTAATAGAGATGAGCGAACGTACTCCTTTCGAGTAATTACTCGATCGAGCACCGCGATTTTCGAGTACTTCCGTACTCGGGTGAAAAGATTCGGGGGGCGGCGTGGCGGAGCGGGGGGTAGCAGCGGGGAACAGGGGGGAGCCCTCTCTCTCTCCCTCTCCCCCCCCCCCCACTCCCCGCTGCAACCCCCCACTCACCCACGGCGCCCCTCGAATCTTTTCACCCAAATACGGAAGTACTCGAAAATCGCAGTACTCAGGCGGAAAAGGGGCGTGGCCGAGTAGGTTCGCTCATCTCTAGTAATTAATCGTCCTCAATTACCGGAGCCCTGAATGATATCGTGTAGTTGGTTGTGACATCCCTGTTGTAGTGATGCTACAGAGATGAATTCAAGCTTAAGACGGCCAGAGACATTCCGCTGATGCATTTTGTTGATTTCCACAGGATCAGCTGGCAGTCTCTAGCATAGCGCTTCTAAGCTTATTTCTACCGGGGTCCCACCTGTTTGAATACGACGACAACCGTGTCCTTATCAAAATAAAAAGTGTTCCTAAAACCAATATAGTATTAAAAATGAGGGGAAAAAAGTGCATTATTTTGCTGGTGCGGCCAGAGAAAGGGATGAAACAACATGGCGGCTCTCTTCCACAAACCAGCACCGCACCCGTCTATTGATTGTGTGTTGAGACTCAGCCAAATTCACTTCAATGGAGTTGAGACGCAATAACTCGCACATCTTATGAAAACGTATGTTGCTATTTTTGTATGAAAGCAGTTTTACGGATCCTGTTATATCCCTCGGGATGCCGACACCCATACTGGAAGATTCTGCAAAACACTGCTGAAGACTTCAACCAAAATCCACATCTAACATGCAAAATTATGGTGTCGATTTTAACAGTGGAATATTCTGCAGCGCAGTGCTGAATGTTCCAGTGTGTGAGAGTGTTTTAACCCTTTCTAATCCAATTTCTATCCTGGTTTTCCTATGGGGCTTACTAATTTTCTGCTGTTATACAATGACGCTATATGCTAGCTAAAGCCAGTACTGCATGAGGTGACACGTTGGATAGGCTCCGACAGCAGAGAGGCTGGCAATATACAGTAAGAGAACCCCAACGGATGTCTTCCAACATCGGAGCTGCACAGCCTTAAATCATAATGTCTTCAGAGGTCATACAGTGGATTGGAAAGTGTTATGGCCGCTCTCACACTGGTGCTTTTTACCGCAGCGTTTCAATGGCGCCTCGCAGACCTGAACATGACATTTTGAACGTTGCGATTTTCGAGTGTTGGCTGCTCTATTTTTGTGCATTTTCGCGTTTAATGCAACCCATCACAATGATAGAGTGCGTTAAAACATGGCGATCAAAATAGTGTTTGAAACGCAGGTGTGTGTTAGAGTGGCCTTAAAAATCACTTCCCCAAAAACCTGCTCCAGCTCTACTTAAATTTGGCCTGTGAGACCTACCTTAGGGCTCATGCACACGAGTATAGGTGCAGATAAGCTTGTGATAGTGTGACATAATTGCGCTGTGAAGGCTGCACTATCGCGGATGTATTAGTGCATTTTACTGTACTTTTCTGTGCGGCCAGGCACATTCACATTGGCGCAGGACACACCCACGTCATGATTAAACAGGCTGTGCAGTCTAATTAGTCTAGGGTGTTCTAGATTTCCCCATGAAATCATGCAGCTCAGTGCACGCCTTGGGTGTGCAGATCGGATGCGCATTTGTGCAGCTCTATAGACTCCTATGTTGCCTTGAATGTGCAAAAGCGGACAAAAACAGCATGTCGCTTTTTTTTTTTTTGTGCAAAAAAATGCATAATGTAAGAGACCCCATTAAAATGAATGGGTTCTATTCTCAGTGGTTTGTGTGAGCAAATTTGCATGCGCAAATGTGCCTGTCTGCAGAAGCCTTTACAGGTTGAGAAGCACTGATTTAAGGGTGAGTTCACACATCACAGAATTTCAGGCTCGGATTTCACACTGAAACGTCCCAGCAAGTTGCAGTGCAACGTAAGTGAATTGGGTTTTACCAAACCATGCACTTAGCACATGTTTGCACTGCGGAATTAGATGCAGAATTCTCCACGATGAATTACACCCCTTTAATGCGGATCTGTGCACATAACTTGCCCTGTCAATGGGCAAAATCCGTATGTGGAATTCCAATGCGGAAAATTGCATTGAAGCATGGAAGCAGCGACATGTCACTTCCACAGTGGAATAGAGTGACTATGCGGATTTTGAAATCCCCAACTTGCTCTACTTGTTGCAGGATTTTCATGGCTTCTGTCCATCTGGAATTAAATAAGGTTGCTTCTCATCTTACAGACACTCTTTCGCAGCTGCTCATCCGTCCTCCATACCTTCGTGCAAACAGTCAGGTCAGAACCAAGAAGTGATGTGACAACTAAGGGCTGACCCTAACAGCCAGGTGACTACTTAACATTTACAATACTTTCCCATGTTAGTTTGTGTCAGTTCTGATGCCCGTTCTGCTGCTGAGTCAGTTTTGTGATAAAGCTGTGAATAGAGTTATGTGATACAAATCAAATACATTACATTGTAGAAAGAAGTGCTGAGAAATGATACAATCACGTGTCTCACAATGTCTGTGTGCTGTGCAAGTGATAACGTAGCAGTCTAACTTCACTTGGTGTGACTTTAAAGTTTGTGTAAAAAAAAAATAATCTAGAAGCAATCGTCAGATACAGATATGTGACACAAGAACAGCGTCCTCAAACCGATACAAGTGCTATAGAAACGTCTCTTCACTTTATGCCAAGAACACTACAGGTACTCAAAATCAAGATGTCTTGGTACTGACCACATAGATATGCTTCATGTATAGAAGGAGAGGTTTGGACATACAGATACAGTATTTCACAATGCAAAGCTACAGTATAGTAACTGAAGTTAAAATAACCAATTTGCAGATCGATTCACATCTGTCCCTCCAGAAATAAAGTGCCTGTTAACAATATTCCAGAAGCCAGCCATACAGAGGACTGGGTATATCGGAGGACGTAGCCGACGTGTCACAGTAGTGTAGTACAGCTTGCAAGAGGTCACCAATTTTCCAGCCTTTTTCTCGAATGTGTCTGAAAAGCTGCAAGAAGAAATATTGGAATGATTTCACAACTGGATCCCAGCCATGAAAATCCATCTTATACTCAACGTCAGGCTAACCTAGGTCTTCTCCTCGACAGAATGTGTGTTTTAATGGACAAGATAAATATTTTGACATAGAAGCCCTAACAATCTAGTGGTTTGTGGGTTTAAAAAAAAAAAAATAGGGTAAAAACAGGAAATTTTGCAGAAGGTAGTAATAGGTTTGTTACCGCACCCTAATACCACACATAGTAACCCAAGCCTAATTATTGATGTGGATTTTCCTATTGTGGCAGAAAGTGGTTTTTGTGGGCACAGCTCCGCCTTAAACCAAAATATCTTGTATATTTTGGAATTAGTATTTCACATACTGTGCGTTGCCTGCAAGCAATATCATCTAATAATGTTTTATGTTCTTGTAATAAGCCCGGTTTACGTTCACTACCCATAAAAGGGTTGTGTAGCAGAGCCGAGTCTGGCACTACGCAATTTGTTGTGCATCACAAAAATTCAGATACGGGTACAGTAACGTAGTAGGTTTCAAAGGAAAAAAAAAAACACAGAAAACACATTGTGAAATCACAAAAAAGCTGATTTCACACTACTTGGTGGTTGCGTCTTGAGTTTCGATCTCCATGGAATAAACTGCATGGGGACGGAAAGCAGGACGGCACCGGAGGGTAGAATATGTGAGTTGGTCTCCGTCTCACAGTTACTATCCCTGTAATAGAGTAAATGGCAGCATATGCGGATGTAAATAGTGCAAAAAAGTCCTTTATTGCCCCATCACATGAAAAGCGACGTTTCGGCCGTGATGGCCTTCCTCAAGCTCAGTTACTATCCCTGTCAGGTGTTTACACGGGATAGAAAACTGCTGAGCACAGCGTTTTTCTATCCTGGGTAAAGCCTGACCGGAACTGAAACCAAAGAGGTCTCTGCCTCACATTCACAGTCCCGTTCTGGTTTCTGAACCCCATGCAGTTTTCTGCACGGAGGACAGAACCAGCGCTGGTTTCACAAAAAGTAATATGAAACCAGGCCAAGAGTTGAAGCATGTCTGAGTTTGTAATTCTGCACATCTGTATGTGTAGAGAAGGGCCAGTAAAATGTAGGGTCAGAAATTAGGTAAAGATTACATGAGAAATGTTTTTGACCATCAACCATGACATGCCATAGTCTACACATAAGTATATGTATGTTGGGTCTCATGACTCTAAAAGCTATAGAGGAATTTGTAAAAAAAATGGCAGAAAAGATCTATTTGTAGAATTGCACTTGTGATCCACTCTGACCAAATGTACAAGTCTGAATTTAATTCACTGCCCCTGGTACATGCCTGAATAGGAAGACAATGTATCAGATTGTAAGTTGACTTTCTACGAGTGGTTCAACCTCTGCTGATGGTTTGAGTGGATGGCTACCCATGTGAGAGACACTTGTAGGGTATTAATGAAACTGGCTAGGCACAGAAGAGCAGATATACTCTACAGTCAATGTTTATGCTCTACACAGCATCTAATGTATGGATAAATCCAGCAAATAAGTGCGAGTTCCTCCTCTACATCATGGTTTTCAGAAAAAGTCTACTGTACCCAGTAATAAAGGCTGCATATAGCAACTTACAGGCAATAGGTCTTGCTTGGTATGGTCGAGAAAGTGGATCTCAGAAATGCCAGACTCTGAGGCAGCGATCCACTGTAGCATTGTCCTGAGCTGTGACTCCACCGTGCTTTGTCCCATGTCCACATTCCTGATGTGTAGGATCTTGCACTGCCTGCTTACAGCTAGAACACAATTACAGAGACGATTTGTATATACACAAAAGTAATCAATCAGTTTAACACTCCTTTAGCAAAGTGGCTATTTGAAAAAACAATTCTGGTTGTCCATTATATTCCATTTTTTCCCCCATCATTCTACATATCTGTCAAAATGATCATAAATCCAAAGCAAGTTGGCCAATAATAAGAAAAACTATATGAAATTAGTAGCTGTGCTGGAAGTAAATTACTAAAGGACTTTTCATAGCGCTCGATCATTGGGAAAGAATAGGGATGAGCGAGTATACTCGCTAAGGCACTACTCGCTCGAGTAATGTGCCTTAGCCGAGTATCTCCCCGCTCGTCCCGAAAGATTTGGGTGCCGCCGCGGGGCGGGGAGCTGTGGGGGAGAGCAGGGAGGAACGGAGGGGAGATCTCTTTCTCCCTCTCTCCCGCCCGCTCTGCCCCGCTCCCCGCCGCAACTCACCTGTCAGCTGCGGCGGCCCCCGAATCTTTAGAGACGAGCGGGGAGATACTCGGCTAAGGCACATTACTCGAGCGAGTAGTGCCTTAGCGAGTATACTCGCTCATCTCTAGGAAAGAACGTTCTTCAAAACGTTCTTTCGCCCAGTCAGTAGGTCATGTAAAACCAGCGAGCAAACAATCATCGCCTCGCTGAGATGAGCATAGAAGTGTGTTTACTGGTCGGCCTTACATCTCCCTACAGGCAATCAATGAGAGATCGATGGTGATGAACGATTGTACAGATCTCGGTGATTTGCACTTGTCTACCAAAGCAAGTTGCTCTGTCTAAAAGGACCCTAACTTTTGTGGAGGAACAGTCTAAACTTTGACTCCTCTAAGGCTGCTCTCACACAGGCGCTTTTTTCCGCATCTACAGCGGTGTTTAGAACGCTGCGGGATAACGCTCCCATTCATTTCAATGGGAACCTCAAAGACGTGCGCTTGATCGCAGCGTTTTTCACCACCACAATTTTCAGGCAGAGTCTGTTCTATTATTTGTGTTTGCCGCACCTCAATGATGAAGTGTGCTAAACCCCACTGTTAGCCTTAGGGAGTTGCGGCCAAAAACGTAAGTAAAATCGCGGCGCTTTGCCACGCTGCTGTGTGAGAGTGGCCTTAAGAACCCCGAACCCTTTTGTGTGATGCTAATGGAAACCACCTACAGACCTAAAAGATCACTTACAGTCTAGTTTTACACAGTTTTTTTCTAAAATGTCACTGGAGTTTTTGTTGCAGTTTTTTTGAGCCAAAGTCAGACCACGATATAAAGACTATGAAGAATGACTTCTATTACTTCCTGCAGGATCTAATCTAGGGAGGCGCTGGCAGCCTCTATGACAAACCGACAAGTACATTCTTTTTACATTATGGCAAAACGTACACCATATTCAAGGGCGTAGAGGTACAAAATTATCGAACTCACAGGTTTTTATCACTATTTTATGCACACTATATTTATAGCATTTCCTTCTGTGCTCCAGCTTACTGGTTTCCAGCAGACCCAAGTAGTCCAGCTCTGTTATCCCTATTTGCAGTCTACTTAATGGAATTTATGTATGCCAAGTTGTTGAGGTCTTTTTTTAATTTTCCCCACGATCAAGCTAAGTATTCTACATTGACATTGTATGTTGCTTTAGTTGGATTCTGTAATCTCCATAGTGTATAACCAAACTACAGTGGGCAGTCCCTCCAACTTCTATCATGGTTTCTTGCATCAGAAACTCAGATGTCAGAGGCAGTATATATGCTGATTGTAATAGTATGTACTACAACATAAATTACCTTCTGCAGATACTTTGGGGTCTTCATCTTTATCTTCTGTGCCATCACTAAGTTTCAGGAAGCAAAAAATGATTAACTGATCAAAAATATCTGACAAAATCAGTTTCAACAAGTTACTCATGCAAAATCGTCAATTTAAAAACAAAACACAAAACAAGTGAAGCGGATCAGGTTTCAAGATCCATCCCAGTCTCAACTTCTGCATTACTAATAGCTCCAGAATAGGTATTAATTCTAAAGAGAAGTCACTGAATAACTTCTACCCGAAGGTGAGCACAGCCCATGTAGTGAGGACATTGGAAGTGTACCAATAAAGTATAACACACTGACTCCCATTGTGAAACTAATGCCCACCAAATGGTAAGTGAGGTCTGCACAATCCGCTCGTATTGAAAACACGTTTGACTAAAATGTAGTCCCTTTGAGTGATTAGTAGCCAACATTAACACTGGATCTTTGAAGTTTGACTAACCTGAAGAGACAAAGGCCCAATGTCCACGGGCGGATTTGATTTGCAAAATATGCGTGTGGCACCCACTCATGAGAGCCGCAAATCAAGCTGTCCATAAGGAAACACTGGACGTTCGCACTTCATTTAATACCTGCGGATTTGTTTTTATTTGATTTGCGGATGCAACGCGCGGATAATAAATCGCAGCATGCTCCACTTTACCACGGATCACGTGTAGATGTGGCTCTATTCATCTCTATGGGAGCTTACAATCTGCTGTGCATCCATGGAAATGAGGCCTTAGGCTGGCTATACACGAGCGATATTTCATAGAGTGATCCGCGGCGATAAATCGCACGCGGATTAGGTTTGAAACGCTTTCCATAGGATAACTATGGAAAACGCCGTCCCGATGTACACAAGTGGGAAATCCATACCGATTTTCCGCTCGCGTGTAAAAATCACAGCATGCGATTACCTAGCATTATGATAGGTTCTCCTGGAAAAAATGCAGTGACTTCAGTGTTCTCCCGTGGCGGCAAAAATCTGCGGCATTAAAGCGCAACACCCGTGGACGGGCAGCCTTAATGTTCAAATTAAGTTAGACCTAACATTAAGTGCGGTTATGTTTTTTAATATTTCATGGAGTAGATAGTACACAGGTATGTGGCTATTTAGTCTACAAGCGGTTATTGCCACTCCAGCTATGAATACGGACCCTAGTGGGTCAGAAGCGTGTGAGCGGAGCGGTTATATTTTTGGTCACCAATATCGCTGTTTACAAAGTTCAAAGGGGTCGTCCCATGAAAAATATTATTTATAGTTATATCCAACCTATAACTATCAGTAGTTTTTGTATTTATACTAATTGGTCCCGATTACCTAGGGGACGGAAACATTTTTTTCCTTTTAATTTTAGAAAAGTTCCACCTGCTGTTTCTATTGAAGAGCCTCTCTGCATCCCGGCATCTCAGTAAATGTTCCAAGGTGCTCGGCCTTGTTTCTATGCAGGGGAGCAGACAAGTAGAACAATGACAGCGGCAGACACAAGGTAGCGCACCTGGTCGGCTAGGTACTTCTTTATTGCTCCATTGCACACCTTGTTCCTGATATACTACTACTTGTCCAGCAAGATCTCTGTGGTGTAATATTATGTTATATATTTGTACTGGTTATTTTGAAAATATTTCAATAAAATTTTAAAAAAAAATAAAAAAAAATGGCACCACTTGGTGATTCTCTTTCTAGCATTATTTCTAGAATACTTGGGGGTAGAAACCTTTTTAATACCTGTAAATACAAAAACTGTTAATCATTACTGGCCAGATGTAACAATAACCAATACTGTATGTGGCACATCCCCTGTAAGGGTACAGGCGCATGCATGGCAGTTCTGAATAAAATACATCCCATTCATTTGAATGGGTCTGTGCACTGAATGGGTTTGTACTCGGAGGGACTACCGGTCACACTAGTGACAGGCCGTAGTGCGGTGTATTATGTAAGTGATCAAGTGATGTCCAAGGCCCCTTGTGGAAGTAATAAATGTTCTAAATCCAATTTCCAATAAAGTGTCATAAAAAGACTGAAGTTTTAATATATCCATGTTTTTCCTTACATTTTTTCTTAGTTAGAAATTGGTTAATCCTGCCCCCCTCCAAAAACGAGCCCTCATACAGCTCCGTTGTTGTGGCTCTTGGAATGTGGTGATATAAATAAAAAAAAACCAAACAAACAAACAAAACACGTTAACCCCCCCCCCCCCCCCCACCCATATAAATTTAGTATTGTTGCCCTGTGATTCAGTGCTTGCTCACATGTGGGTAACATGTAACCACTTACAGCCAATCACCGGCCACAGTGACCACCGTTCGGTGATGGCAGCCATGAGTGCGTCACACGATTGCTTTGCTTCCTGATTGGATACGGCAGTACAAAACGTCATTGTTGCCAGCGTGTAAATAAATAGTGAGCGCTAGATCGCTGAGGGTCACGAGAAGAGAACACTGCGGCGTACATCAATGCCCACCAGCAATACACATGTTTATTCTAGAAGCAGACTATGGGATAATTAGCTACTAAGAGGAAAGCATGCACACTATTCCCCAGGAGAGAGGACACATGCACCAGATACCAGGAGGAGGAGATTTCATGCATATTCCAGAAAGCAAGAACCTATTTGCATGCTTCTAACTAAACCAACCTGTCCGATGGTGGGAAGGATAAATTCTCTTCACAAATGTCTCCCTCCAATCCCAGACTGCTCCAGCTACTGCTGTTACCATTACTACCAGGAGAAGACAATATTGGCTCAATCATAGGTTCGATGCAAAACACACAAATCACAAAGTGCAGCAACAGTGTATTTATTTAAAGCACCGACAATAAAATGAACGCTTAAAGCAGCCTTCAATTCCGGATGTAAGTACCTACCCGGGAGGATGACCTGCTAGCTATTAAGGAGATGTTAGGACAGAGCTGTGATCTGTGACTATGGTTTAGCTACTGTGCCCAATCTGAGGTAGTCAGAGACACACCCCCTGTCACATCATTGGTTCAGGAAGTCCTCTCTGAAAATAGTTTTTATTTTATCAGCCATAAACATTTTTTTTTTACTTTTCTGTTTTTTGGGGAATCAATCAAAGCAATTCTGATGTTTTTTTGCTTGTTTTGCTTTCACAGTAATGACCATGAGTTAAATAAAGGGTAAACTTTATGGGTCATTATAATGATAGCTCAATCATATCTGTATGTTCATAACACTTTAACAAAAGAAAAACACATTATAATGAAGTTATTATAATAAACTTTGTTAAAATGTATCGGATTATTTTTGGTTACTTAGACCCCAACATATATCATTCCTCAGTGGGGGCACGCACACTTCATAGCGGCTGCGGGTCTGAAGGCCATTTTGCAGATGTGATTGCAACTAACAGCACCTCCTTTCAAACTATTTCTGGATACATTGGCGTTTCTATTCCAAATGGACTGGGCTGAATCATCACTTTTTTAACGAGAGAATGGAACAATCCTTTTTCATGACCTGGGGGAGCGTTATCCAAATGCTGCCACATGGAATTAGGGACAGGGTCAAAAATTGCTTCTATTATACATGCTTGTTTCAGGAAGAACTGGGATTAGGGGAATCACCCCTTTAGGGAGTTCTAAATATTCGTCTGTGGCTAGGGGGGGGGGGGGGAGGGGGATTCCACATCTACCTACCATACCTCCAACCTTAACCTGAGCCTTAACCAGATTACTGAACCAGCTACAAGCATCTTTATTATATCATTCCTGATCCAACCAACCGCACAAAGCGACAACAAGCATGGATATTACCATAATCTTATAGAGGCAACTATCTTAACTTCATATGTTATATATTGATGGAGATCTTGGAAAAGTTTAATAAAAATATACAAAAAAAAATATTGGATTATTTCTTAATCTCAATAGGCAATTCAATCATTTCATGGCTACTATGGTATATTCAGTATAACTGATCGTTACTGCCAGTCCATAATAAACAGATAGGCAATTACACCTAATAGGTATATAGCTATGGCAGGATTGGAGGCCTTTAGTAGACCCCCGGCTGCCGTAACGACTCATCAGGACCCTACAATCATGCTGATGAACAGCCTGCTCCCTTTGTTAAGATCCTTAGATGCTGAGGTCATTATAAAGCTTTCAAAATGGCTGGGATAAAAGTGACCTCTGATCCTGGTCATTGCAGTGGGGTTTGTTGTATATTACAGCCTGTACCCTGCTGCTAATGGCACAGGGACAGTCTCTAGTCTGCATCATTCATGCAACTGCACGCCATGGTACGGAATGTTAGCCCAAACCATTATGTTGCAGAGTGGAAACAGGTTTAATTAAAGGGGTTGTCTCGCGAAAGCAAGTGGGGTTATACACTTCTGTATGGCCATATTAATGCACTTTGTAATGTACATCGTGTATTAAATATGAGCCATACAGAAGTTATTCACTTACCTGCTCCGTTGCTAGCGTCCCCGTCTCCATGGTGCCGTCTAATTCCGATGTCTTCTGGCGTTTTTAGACGCGCTTGCGCTGTGCGGTCTTCTGCCTGGTGAATGGGGCCGCTCGTGCCGGAGAGCTGGTCACTGCATCGTCATCGTAGCTCCGCCCCGTCACGTGTGCCGATTCCAGCCAATCAGGAGGCTGGAATCGGCAATGGAACGCACAGAGCCCATGGTGCACCATGGGAGAAGACCCGCGGTGCACCATGGGAGAAAACCGCAGTGCATCCCTGGGAAAGGACCGGCGGCCATCTTAGGGAGAAGATTTTTTAAACTCCTTATTTCGTCGGATCGGTGAGTAGCAAGCGGTTTAAAAACCGCTTTAATTTGCCATTTTATGCCAGGGGGGGTGACAGGGGGAATGGGGTAATTTAAAATGTTGATGCTTGCCGCGAGACAACCCCTTTAATTATATTGTAGCTTAACCTAAAAGATAAATTTGAACTAATGTCTTGTGTTTCCTCTTGTGCAATGCACTACAGGGGTGAATGATGTCTTATAGGCCGGACAATGCTCCCTGGAAGAAAGCCATGCAAATGAGCTATGGGATAATCCATCTCAGCTCCACCTACTGGAAGAGTAGATAGCCTATGAGTCAATATCAGACCTTTATCAAGCATTGCAAATGGGCTTTATGATTTAAGCAAATAAAATATTTCTAGTAGAGCATTATAAAATGCACATTTTTCTGATAGACTCTGTATTAATTCCTAATTGTTTTCAAGATCTCTGAATAAAGTGACCCTGTCACCAGATTTATACTACCCGAACCACCGGCAGCATAAAACCTGGGACAGATATACTCATTTGGTACATATAGATTTCATTCTGACATATTTAGAGGTTTGATATGGCGCTCAGGTCTCTGAGCTTTTGAGTCAAAGAGGCCAAGCTCTCCCTGCCCGCATCCTCAGGACAGCCGCTCTTCCTACCTGTGTATAGGCCTGGTGCGGACCACCTTTTTGACATGGAGTTCCAAGGATGCTTTTTTCTGAAATGCAGCAGAATTTCCGAATAAAACATATTAGCCAAATGGGCATATCTGCCCCAAGTTCATTCTGCCCCTGGGTTTGGCAGCATGAATCTGGTGACTGGTTCACTTCAAACAACAGGCTTCACGGTTTACTTCCTGAGGAAAATCTGCTCTGGTCAGGTTATTATCATGGTTAGTATAAGAGAGAATGCTAACAAAAATGGTGCCCCTTGGAATAGCAGCTGTACTACCACCCGGATATCATTCATCATTATGTTCTGTGGTATGGGTCGCTTGAGCTCAAATTATTTTGCTGCTGATCAGTGAAAACCATTCAGTTTGCCAGTTGTAGTATTACAGTCCAGAGCCGCACCATGCAGATCAGAAACCTCCCAGCACTCCTAATTGGTCCAATGTAAAAAGTAGTCCTTACACCAGGCATTGTGAAAACGGTCTTCCAATAGAATGCAGCTCTGGACTATAATACAGGCAACAACTAGTATCAGCACATGATTCGTAATGCTGCCACTCTCTCTTTTGCAGATTATACCTACATATAATGATGTACAACAGGTGAATACACCTTTTACAAATGTTATACCCCCCATATGGGGAATGTCACTTACCTGTCACTAAGATGAAGAAAACTGCTGCATTCATCTTGGTGTTCATCTTCAAAGCTCAGATTTGACCAGCTGCCGGTGCTGTCATCACCCACACTGGCACTGGTATGCTGACTCGTCACCGAGTCCACCGACTGGAAGCCATCTTTGCCAATAGAACTAAGCACAGGCATATAGGAGAGTTTAATTATACAAATCCAAGATAAATTAAGTCACTAATATCTGGCTTTATAGATACTGAGCTAGAAAGAATTAGTCTCTATAATGCAGAATAATCTCTTTAAAAAGCAGGATGGTGGGGTTGAATAATTACTGTCTGGAATGGTTTTGATATTAGGGATATTGCAATATAGTAGGATACTGCAACATGTATGGTTTGATCATGGTTACTAAAAGAGCATCCAATAAGTTCCCTATGGCAGCTCATGAGTGCCACTCCAGGCACAACTGATAAACTATGCCAAATGCAGAGCCTGGGGGGTGCAGAGCATAGAAGGCTTTCTCTTTGGTGTCCTAGGAACTCTTGCGCCCCGGAGGCCCTGCACTAGGCACAGTGTATACGTTTTTCTCGGAGTGCTCCTTTAAAATGTTAAAGGAATGCTTTCCGATTTTACAGTAGACTCAGTGGTTCTCGAAAAGCAATTATTATTATTTGGAGTTGTTGCTGATACTGGCCATTTCATATTTTGACATTTGGATATATTTTTTCACTCAACTTGTCCCGCTTTATAATCCCAACACGTATATATAGGTTTTCAAAAACATTCACCCTAGTAGAACCAGTTATCGTGCCTTCTTACCTTATATTGACATGCCCGATATTCTTCAAAGCGGACACCATGATTTCTGCAGTAAGACTTTCAGCAAAGCTTATGCCATTGTGTCCAATGCCACTGTCAGCTCCCAGGCTTGTGTTGCTCAGCTCACGTTCTGCTTTCTCAAGTGCTGCACTTACTATTTTATCAGCAAACATAGATCTTTTCTCAAGGTCAATGTGGATTTTAGGGATGTTAAGATGAAAAAATCTGGATTTTTGACAAACATTTTGCCTGGACTTAGAGCATGGTTTACTTTTCCTGGAGCTATCATGTCCCAGCAAGAAATGGCAAGACGATACAGAGCTGCCATGCTGCTCTATTGCACTACATAGTCTGCATGCAGCCCCATAAGAATGGCTTAGTTTTCCAGCTTGAGGACCCTTATCGACTTTCTTCTTATTCTCCATAGCTTGCAGCCTGGCTGCTTCCATGCTAACTTCCATGGTTCGGTCTACGACTTTACAAGCATACTGCTCAATAGCTTTCAGAATACCATCATTAAGACCGTGATCATTTAAACTGCTGGTGCTGTGATAGAGTTTATGAGGCAGGGGAAGTAACGGCCTGGGAAACGAGGATTTCATGAGATCACCAACAACATAATCGTTCTTGGATTTCGAGTAGAGACAAGAGTCTGTCAGGGATTTTGGAAGAGATGCAGCAGACATTTTGAGCTTTCTTCTTACATCACATGTTATAGTCTGTGCAAGGGACTCTGCAAAATGAAGTAGTCCAGTAAATTCAGGTTTCTGTACTGAATCCTCAGTAAACGAATGAAGGGTCACGTTACTTTGTCTACGTTTGTCCTTCTCTGAATGGTGGGTCCTATTCAATAATCTAAGAATGTCTTTGCTAGCACTGGCATCGGACTTCGCTCTAGGCACAATCTTCCTGTTAGGTTTAACTTTGACAGTTTTCGAGGCCTGCTGGAGGCCAGACTTCATAGCTCCATAAACTAATCTGCTAGCATACTGGTCTAAGATTAACTCACTATTCCCTCCTTCCATCTTTAGCACTCTGATAAGGTGATCGGCGTATTCTTCGGTTACACTTTCACAGCTAGGGTACTTCGAAGTCAAGCCAATACCACAGTTACTGTGAGGCAGCGAAAGAGTGGTAGGATCAGATGCTTTATAACTCATACCTACATATTTAAAGGTCCTTTCTTTCTGATGAGAATCTTTGCCAGATATTTGAGAATTCGAAAACTCTACATCACATAGAGAGTTCTTCCTACTTCCAATGGTTTCCTTTGCCTCACTGATGACTTCACCGGCAACATCGTTGGCATATTTACACAAAGTATCCAAAAGATCTTCTGTAATATTTCTCATATAGGCAGGGTAACCCCACTTATCACTCAAAACACTTAACTGCGACAGGTTTCTTGGTGTCGCACTCTGAGAAGAGTCATCATCTAATGAGTAAGCAGCCATGTCAGTGGCAACGGATATTATATTACTGGATAAGTAGTCTGCATATCTACAAGTTTCTTCCGATACCTCAAGTTCTTCAGAACTATCATCACTGCTAGAGCTTTCAACTTCTTCGGACAGCGATCTCATGAGCCTAAGCATAAAATCATCTTTCTTACCATTATCATGTTCATGTACAGACAAACGAGGGGTAGAAGGTGGGGTGGCCGGATAGAACTCTTTGGCCAATTGTCCTTTTAGTCTTTTGTTAAGCTTTCGCATACTCCTTTCTGGACTTATGTCATAAGTTGTCAAAGGTGTTGGAGGTGGTGTACCAGGCAGTGCAGACACAGAGGATTTTTGATTATTCTTTTCTTCAACAAAGAAGTCATCACCACAACTACACATTACTGAAGAAAAACTGTTAATATGAGGGAGACAACTGTGCAGACCAAACAATGACGGGTCTGATCCGTTAGTACTATGTACATTTCTTCTGGAAGTTATAGTTTCTGTATCCGTTTTATTATATGAAGAATTTGATGTTCCTGAACAAGTGCCTAAGGGAAGCTTCTCTGTAGAGTCACACTTGTAATCCTGTTCCAGCTGCTTAGCAGTAATGGATGGGCTTGGAGTGGCATATTCCACTAAAGGAGGACATCTAAAAATCCTCTTTTGCGGTTCTGAAAATTTTGGAGTGTAATAAAGCATTTCGGTTTCTGGTTTCAGATTTTTATTGTGGTCAAGCAAATTGCTGGATTTCATTTCTTCTAATTTGTTTGGAGAGGTTTGTGTGCCTTTACCTATAGAACATTTAAATATAGCCTTGCTTGAGTCTTCAATGTGATTTTGGGATATACTTCCATCTAATGAAGGCTCCTGAAAAGGCACGCCAATTACTTTTTTGGTCATCATTTCGGCATAATCATCCACAGTTTTTGCTGACTTGATGACATCATATGCTTCATTTACAATCATATCTACCATAGTTACAGAGAAAGGTTTAACTCCATTTCCATCTTGCTGGCTATTGCCAAGTATAATCTTTTTGTCAGAGGACATATCAGCAATGCCTTTTGAAGAAATATGATAACTTTTTACATTGTCTGCACACAAATTTTTGCTTGCCAAGATATCCTTTTGATCACTTGATATTGGTTGTTGGCTCAAAACCTTAGCGGCTACAGGCACAGGCACAGAACTCATAAGACCAGATGTAAAGAACAAAGCGTACTGAACAGTGTAGTCTCTTTTAGCCTTCTGTGCTACAGGTAAAACGTCTGGAGTTTTAGGATCAGGAAATATGGGCGACGATGGACTTGCCTGCATCATACCTTCAGAGCTTACATATTTGAGGTTATCCATTGAAACACTTATAGCAGCTTCTGGTGTGAAACCTACATTCACTTGAGAAAGCTCAATAAAAGCCTCCTGAATGACAGATTCTGATAAGTCTCTAGCATACGAACTGACTACTACATCTTCATAATCAAATGTCTGGCAGTAAGAAACACTTGGAGTTGGTGGGTGGGAAAACTGACACACTTCCATAATTCCTTCGAAAACAAGCTCCTCAGCAAGGTCTGCAGCAAAACGGGTGACTACATTGGTAACCATCTGCTTCTTTATATATCGGAGCTCTTGTAGAGCACTTGTAATAACTTCACTCACCATGAGATTTGCCAGGCTATTAATGGCTCGTTTCTTAATGGAGAATGCCTGTCTCCGTCCAATTTCACAGAATGCCATTTGGAAAACATATGATGTTAGCCTTGCAGCTAGATGGCACAGTGCGCTAGTGCAAGATGAAACACCTCTCTGCAAGTCTTTAAATGCATTGCCTAAACTCTTTTCTACCAGGTCTGCAGCAAATTTCTGAATGCCTCCCTTAATGCATTTGTGCTTTGACTTTGACTTTCGTTCCAACTCTTTGCCATGAGATCTACGTTTTAGTTTTGGAGTTTTTTCTTGCTCTTTTCTTACAATGTTGGAGGGCAGCTTGGTATTTATGACAGTGTCAAGCATGTCATTACACACCTGGTTGGCATATTGACTTAATCTGTCGTAAGAATTGTCCTTAAATGAAGGAGCATCACTATGGCTAACTAAATGAGATGTAGACTCTATTCCAGAGGGAACTCCAGGAGGGCTAAAAGCAGATGATCGAATAGGACTAAACAAATTACCATTATCTTCAGAACATGTCTTTGTTGGACGAGGGGAGTCTGGTACATCATTCATACTACTGAAAGGAGATTCTGCTTTACGAGGAGTAGGCTTTTTGACGCTGGCTGAAAGCATAGGGAGATCAAATTTAAACTTTTGTGGATTCATGCAAACTGTACTTATGTTTCCTTTGGTACATTTTCGTTTTTTGGGTGGGCTGGCTAGAATAGTTTTCTGCTTATTTTGAAAATGGTCTTCTAGTGATGTTTCTGGTTCATCGAATCTATCAAAACTATCAAAGAATTCACTTAATTCAGAGTCAGAATCCTCAATGCCATCTTTGCCAACAGGGATCTTTGGCAGATTAAGCTTTGCCCTTAAGCTCTTCTGGTAACCCTCTTCATCTAAGAAAATGATAGGGCTCGGACTTGAACATTCCGATTCAGAGGTTTCCACGGGTGATGGGGAAAATATGATTTTCTCATGGGTAGAAACATTTCTCTGTGTCCAGGTGTTACACATTGATGTGGTCACTGTATTTTTAACAGAAGATGACATCTCTGGAAGTCCTAAGAAACCCATTAGAACTGCAGACTTGATAGACGATCGACGACGCACTGAGCTGAATATGATTTTCGATCCACCAATGTCTAGACAATGAGTAGGTTGAGTTTGGGAGGAAGCATCACGTTGATTTTTCACAGCTTCCCATCCAAATCCTAGAATGAAAGGAGATTGGAAACAGGTTTAAATAAATTCTAATGCTATCAAAGTGAATAATAAACTGAATTAATAAGAAAAACATGGCGGCAAACTTCCTGTAGAAATCCAAAGAAGAAGACCAGCACTTAAACCGGATGTGTATTAAACCAAAAGATTTCTTCCATGCCAATTAAGTGGCAAAGCCTGTTTTCGCCTAAATGAAAGACCAATTTTTCAGTTTTTTTTCATTGTCAAATTCCAGGAGCCATAACTTTTTAATTTTTCCCTCGACAAAGCCATATGAGGGAATGTTTTATTGCAGGACAAGTTGTATTGTTTAATGGCAACATTTTTGGGTACACATCATGTATTGTAAAACTTTCATTGTTTTTTAGAGGGATTGGGGGAAAAAATAAACAATTCCTAACATTTGTTTTTTGGATTACATTTTTACAGCATTCAGTGTGAATTAATAATGTGATGAGATACTCTGGGTTAGCACGATCCCGGGGATAGAACGTTTATAAAGTTTTATTGTTGGTTTGCTATTTATGTACACAAAAAAAATACTTTTTTTTTTTTTATTTCTTTTCGTGTCACCGCATTCCAAGAACCATAGCATTTTTCTTTTTCCCCTGATGGAGCTCTATGAGGATTTTAGGGAACACATAACATTTTGATTGCTTTTTAATCTTTTTTTTTTTTATAGAGGCAAGATTGATAAAATCTGCAATTCTGGCAGGTTTTTATTTTTAACTGCATTCATCACGCAGTATAAATGATATGTTAATCGTACTGGCCTGCAAAATTAAATTATGTCAATACCAAATTTATATAGGTTTTTTTGCAACTTTTTCACAAAAAAATTATTCATTTTTTTGTTTATCGCTGCATTCAAAAGACTCCTAACATTTTCCTGCCTTTGTTAACGATGCTGTGTGAAGGTTTTTTTTTGCGGGTTAAGTTGTACCTTTTAATGCTACCGTTTGTTGTTCCATGCAACATTTTGATCACTTTCTAACTCTGTGTTTTATAAGGCAAGATATACAAAATTAGCTATTTACGCCATGTTTTGCATGGTGTGCACTGTGCAGGTTTAATAATGTACTAACTCTTTTCTCTTTGTCATTACGAACTTCAGTATAGTAGTGTATAAAAGTGGCTATGAAGCTCAGCCAGAGGCTAAAGCTAATGGGCCACCATAACTGGAAGACCTGGAGTCTATATTCAAGCTTCTAGGTGCCGATGGGTAAAAGAGGAAGCCCCCTTCCTCTGTCAGCCTTTTACATGCCGTGGTATCTTCGGTTCACAACATCCGACAGTCGAGCACCGCCTCCCCCTGCATGGGAAACCCGTACCGGGCTTCCAATGCAGTGCCATCTCAAGAAGTATGGGTGGTCGTTCAGGGGTTAAAAAATGAAGTTAAAATTCAGAACATCCCATTTCCTACATGTTTGAAACCAGAAGAGGTTCTTACTTAAGGCAACACATATGAACTACTGTATTACTAATATAGTTTATTATTTCATATCCCTTGCCATAAGTAAGAACCTCTTTTGGCTTAGAACATGTAGGATACAGGATGTTTGGAGAAGCAACAGTTCCTGAATTGTAACTTTACTTTAATCAACATGGGATAAAGCTGTTCGTTTTACATAGTCTGTTTCGAGTGCTGGATGTTTTCTTCTTTGGGTTTCTGCAGTTAGCCACACTGACATGGAATTATACAAGCACCATCAGCTACTCAAGACTCAGGTACTAATGTATCTGAACACAGTAAGCAATACGCATTGTGTCTGTAACTTCCTGTAATATTCCAGATTTATGCAACAATAGTATGTTCACCTAGAGAACAAATGGTAACTATGAGAACAATAAGTCAACTGAAGACAGCCAGACCTACAGACAGACACCCGCATGGGGGAATGTACTTAGACTGTGTCCACTTTTTAGAAAAACAAGTTGAAACTCAAATGCCTGATCTTTATCTCATCTTTCCCTAGCGAAGAGTTGGGAGGCTCCCATACACATTAAATCACTTGGTGAGTTTGGTTGATATGCATCTAATGTGTATGGCCAGTTTAGGGGCGATCCCTTGTTCCCCTCTATAAGAAAAAAAAAATTAAAAGCATCTTATACAGGCACTGCAATACCACACATCACCTATGGACAGGTGTGCCACTGTTTCTGGAACAAACCAGCCATTCTGTACAATGACTTGAAGGCATAAGACATATTTTAACCAGTATAATTTCTAAATTTCCTAGTAAATAACATTATAAGAAGGCGTATTCTATAAGCGGAAAATTTTAAGTTAACAGTGTAAACAAATATTGCAATCATAAAGACTTTGATAGTGATTTGTTGGACACAAATTGCATTTATAGGCACGTTGTGTGAGGATGTGAAGACTTGTGCATCGTCATCATTAAGGCAGAGATACAAGACAAGATATTTCTCATAAACAGATCTCAAAATCCACAGTTCTGAAATTAAGAATACACTAGTGTGCAATGTATTAGTAGAAACCAGTGGAATGTCATAAGTAATGGGAAAGTTATGTCTTAAAGTTATGTAATAGTAAAGTACCTTGGCTGTCATTTGTACTTGTAGGTTCCTCTTCATCCAAATGTTCAAACGCAGTCACGAAATCATCCTCGATTGAAGAGACAGAGTGATTTGTATCATCATCTTCATGGTGCTCTGCTTTATTATTGAATCTGTGTAGGTATTCTTGCTCCATTGCATATTTCACACCAGCCGTATATTTGCTTAGCATTACAAACAGAGCGTCACTTTTAAAGAACGGAAAGGACGTGGTGTTCATTAGACATACTGCTCCTGAGAAAAGACCCTTCGGGGTGGAAAGTCGGGGAATAATTGATAAGTACAAAACAATGAACACGGCCGTATACTGCATAGTTCTAAAAGATTAGTAATAGACAAGTAAATACAATCTGTTTGATGAAACGTTCCTTATGATTTGTTCTTAATCAAATATTAGGTCTTGGATAGACACGGAGGACAAGCCGGACAGTCAGTAACTGATGCAACAGTACGACGTCCTAAGGGTCTTGTGCAGAGTTCTTATTCTTATTCCAATAGAACCCATGCACAAGGCTTCGGGAATTGCATGGTTGCCCCAAGAGCTGCAATGCCTAGAAAATCCCAATGTCATTCCATGACCAATGTCAGTTAAAGTGGTTTTCAGGACTTAAAAATTGATGACTTGTCATTAATGCTATATCACAGCACATGGGTAAGTGTTGTGGCCTTTTCTCTGCACATTCAGAGATGGGGCAAAATGTTTGTTTATGACAGCTGAGAGGCATTTATTAGAAGACGGCCGACGCCTTTAGGCCTCATGTCCACGGGGAAAATCAGGCCCGCTACAGATTCTCCATGGAGAATCCGTAGCGGGTCCCTCTTGCCCCGCGGACATGAGGGCTGAAAATAGCAATTACTCACCTCTACGCACGCTCCGGATCTTTCCTTCTTCGCGGCTTGATCTCTCCGTCGCGGCCGCATCTTCTTTCTTCGGCCCGGCGGATGTGCACAGCATGCCGGTTGCGTGCCGCGCGCATGCGCTGGCCCGAAGAAAAAAGATCCGGCCGCGACGGAGAGAAGATCAAGCCGCGAAGAAGGGAAGATCCGGAGCAGGTGAGTATATTCAGATTTTAGGTCTCCCGCGGATCTGGACAGCTTCCATAGGCTTCAATAGAAGCCTGCAGGAGCCGTCCCCGCGGGAGACCCGCACGAAAATGGAGCAAATCCATTTTTTTTCATGCTCCATATTTTTTTAAAATCACTTTTATTGACCATCCGCGGGTATTTATCTACCCGCGGGTGGTCAATGCATCCCTATGGGGTGCGGATCCGCGTGCGGGTGATCCGCTGCGGATTTTGATTATTACTTTGCCCGTGGACATGAGGCCTTAGACAAAAGGCACTGGTCAGTTATAGTTCGGCACTTACCTGTGGGGCACTTGATTTAGTCACTTCCTTTCCATCTTTTAACAGAAGGACTTCATTTTCATTTAGGTTGTACAAATGAAGAGATCTAATCAGTTCTGGAATGTCCAAGTGAAAAGCTGCTACACCCTACATGGAAATACCATGAAAACTTTACAAGGTGGTTGGAGACCCATGTGTAGTATACAAATATATTACATGTTCTTAATGTGCTGGTGGAAATGAGATTACATCTATTCTCTAATGAAACCACAAGACAGACATCACACTGCATATACACAACTGCTATTAATATGCAATACCTATTAATACATACTGCAGTACCTGAGTATTTGCTGCTCCCGATTCCTCTGAAAGACCAAGGAAAGTAACCTGTAAGGGATTATTAATCAGATTAGTAGCTACTTTCACAGTAGGTTTCTTAGTCAACGCATAGGTACAGTGATATTCTCCAGATACAATATTTTCAGTATACAGTGATCATTCCCAACCATTGTAACCTGAAACCAGGCTTAACATACAAAGTCACAGACCACCCAAATCTGTGGAACGTGCAGCGTAATGGAAAATCCAGCCAATCAGCATGGGCGTCTCAATGGTATAAACACCTGTATTACTGAAGAGCATGCAGTGATTGGTTGTCTAGTAACGCCTCTCTAAAGTATAGTGTGGCATTACATGTGCTGCAGTGCCTTTGACCTGCACCAGGATGGGCTGCTCCTCTAAACACCAAATGAGGGCAGCTCCATGTTACTTTTCTGATACATTTGGGGACATTTATAAAAGATTTCACAACAGTTTCTGGTCTAAAAAAAAAAAGTCACAAATTTTTGTGCAGGTTGGGATTCGCATACAAATTTGCGACTTTTCAGTTTTCATGCACCAGCCGCTCTATAATTGCAAAAAGCAGGTGTGGCTTTCAAGGCAAGACGTGGCCGCCCCAGACCAACAGATTTAGGTATAATTTATGCCAGAAACATAGGCCAGTATGGCCCTGGCATACATATCTGCGTAGGCCTAAGGAGGTGCCAAGAGACGCTTAATACATGGAGAGGCATGCACCTTTTCACGTATAAGACGCATCATGTGACGGGAGAAATTATAATAAGACTGGCATTACTTGTGTGTTCTGTACAGAAGAAGCTGCTGTTGTCTACATAGAAAGCGACTCGTGCTTTTTAAGTGGTCAATTTACTGTATTAACGTGGTAACATCAGGCTTTTTATCACCATTATGATAAAATAAGCAAGCCATTTAGAAAGAGCATAAAATAAATTTATTGTAATGCAACATCAGAACGCAAAACTTTCCGAAACTTTATATTTTTTTTCCCTCATTCCACTAAAATGGGACTCCAACCCCAAGACTCCACAGCCCTGTGTTGAGGGACCGCTGTACCTTTCATATACACACATACATGTTTAGATTCTGAGAACAGATTGTGGAGACTCTTCCATTAATCCGAGATAACATATGTATATTGTATATTGCGGGTTTACTGTATTTTCCCAAATATTCAAACTGCAGCAAAATTCTATGCAAAAAGTCAGAACCAACAAAAAGATTTTGAACTTTGCAGATCAATGCAGGTCCATTAAATACAAGTACTCTGCTACATGTCCTGTATTTATTTAGATAGATGCTAAGTACATGGAGATAGACATAGAGCGCCACCAAGAGGTAGAGTGTAGACAGCACACTGCATCTTGAAACTTCTAAGTATTATTTCATTGAAACACTGATGTTTTCAGTCTGATAAAACCTGAAATGGATTAAGAGCGCCACCAAGAGTTATGTGTATAGTATTACAGAAAAAATGGTACTTAAAGTAAATGATGCTTAAAAATTACAAGATTTTAACTTTTGATTAATGTTTGCAGTTTTATTAATTAGGGTACTGATTTATGGCAATTCTCCAGGGTGCTCCTTTTACCAGAATCTCTCCCTTAAAGAGTGGGAGCAATGCACACAGCCGGAAAAAGGACATCAGATTTCTAGACACTCACCTGGGTACATGTGCCAGAAAGGGGGCTGCCCAGATATCAGCACATCAGGCAGGCAAGAGTAAAGTGTAAGCGGATGCGTAACTGCAAGCTACATATATGGGTTTTTCATGCGATTGTAACGTGATTTTCATGCGTTTGTGATTTTCATGGGCATTACAAAAAAAATAAATAAATAAATTTGCCCCAAATTATATCATTAAGTGACAGAAAACACCCAAAAATGTTGTCCTTAAAGTAACATGCATAAAAAAAAAAAAAGGAAGATCAAAAAACTGATCTCACTCGCATCCCATGTGAGTGGGATTTATTTTTTGAACAGTCCCATAGAAAATAATGGGTGATTCTTCAACAAAAAAAAAGGAAGAAATCGCATAAAAATAGGACATGTAGTGATTTTTTTAAATTCACACTATTGGTCCAAGTGGGGAAAAAAAACAAAACGCATGTATGAATTAGCCTATTCAAAAGAATGGGTTCTATTCCCGTGCCAGTTCTGTTCATTTCAGACCCACACAGAACTTGTGTTAAAAATACTGGTGTGAATACAGCCAGAGACTGCAAACAAAGCCAGGGCTACTAGTTTTCCTGCCCAGTTGGGTTGCTTTTATAGCAGCCCGGCTTGCTCCCATCTTATCAACCCACCCAAATCTATTTTGGCAGGTCATTGGATGGGTTGATAGTGTTGCACTTGTGATAGAAAACGCATCACAAGTACAGCTAGAAGACAGCAGCATTACCAGCAAAGAGTCTCAGCTCTGTAACCCTGTTTCCCCCCAAAATAAGACCGTGTCTTATATTAATTTTTGCCCCAAAATAGACTAGGTCTTATTTTGAGGGGATGCCTTATACTTACCTAGCAGTATCAGTCTAGGTTCCTCCCGCTGCTCTCTGGAGCGTGGCATTGATTGGCCAATTCATAAATCCCACCTCCACAATACGATGGCTGTGACTGGTTTTTCGACCGATACTCAGACAATCAATGCAGTGCTCGATAAACCAATCACATTGGTTCATCTAGCTCTGCATTGATTGCTGAACAGCGCTAGAGAGCCAAAATCGGAGCCATCACCTCCTGAAGGTGAGATTTATGAATCCCATAACCAGGAAGTGATCTTCTGTGGGTGAACGAGGACTGCAGGACGCACGGTGGAGTTTCGGACAGCAGCAGGAGGACCTGGACCAAGCCTGCTAGGTAAGTATTCCTTTTTTTTTTTTTTTTTTATTTAATGCAGCTAGGGCTAATTTTTAGGGGTATGGCTTATATTTCAGAGCCTCGTGTGCTGCAGAGTGTAAGCTCTCGCCTACGACCTGAAGGTTGCAAGTTCAATCCTTGCATGATTCAGGTAGCCGGCTCAAGGTTGACTCAGCCTTCCATCCTTCCGAGGTCGGGAAAAAAAAAAAAACAGCTTGGCGGGGAGTAATAAATAATTATCTGAAAGCGCTGCAGAATAAGTTGGCGCTATACAAATAACAAGATTTATTTATTTCAAGCCTTTACAAAAATCAACCAAAATCAGGGCAGGGCTTATTTCGGGGCAGCAGGGTAGTAATGCTGCCTCCTCTTCAGAGGAACCTCACCCTACAGGACAAGGAGGGGAAAACTGCAGGGGTGATGGCTGCCTCTATATTGGGAGCAGTGTGGTCCTCACTACCCCAATATACGGTACTGTGCCTGACACTATATCTGGAAGAGCCTCGGCTGTGTGTCACTTTTTCTGTGGAGCTCTTACCTTCCCTACTTTATATGGTAAAAGCACATCCTAACCTGCAGAAAGTAATAACACATTATCATCTAATATTTAGTATGATATAATAAGTGCCCGTTTGCGATTAGGCTACTCTTGGGTTATTTTTCAGTTTGCCTTCGCTGGGATTTGGATCTTCAGCTCTGAACCAGGTGAAGAGGTTTTCGTAGAACTGCAGGATATTTTTAAAGCCAGAGAGCAATCGCTCAGTTTTTGCAACCCTTTCTAATTCACAGTTATACAGCCTGTAGAAAGTTTCATTATTTATGAAGTGTGGTTAAAGCTGAAGACTGCGGAAAGAACTGACCTCGATAAAATCCCCTGTCTTGTTACTCTTCAAACTGTCTGTGATGGTGCAGAGCTCCTTCCTGCTTTGTAGCAATAGCTTTACAGAATTTAGCAGCCCCTCGCCGACATTCTGCAGAACAGAAAAGGTGAAGTTAAAGAGCCAGTGTAAGCAGAACAAGACCACAGAACGTGCCACTAACTTTTAGGGATTTCCTGCGTGATGATAAAGCAAGTGAGTTATCAGAAAATTACCCTATGGTTTACAGGGAACCGAATAACAAGGTGCATACCAAATGCTGAAGGTCATCATGTCTGAACTCCAAGACGTACACCTCAACAGACCCCAAAACACAAAAAGTCGGCTTAAATATGCTGCAAACCGTATAAATAAGCCACAGAAGTTGGTGATTCTAGTCTGTGAGGCAGTCACACAAAACTGGAACATTTTGGGTCTATGGATGAGCGGTACGTCTGGAGGAGAAAGAATGAAGCAAATGCTGAGAATACCATCCTGCCCGCAGTGAAACATGGCGCTGGATCGGTGATCTCTGAAGATTCTTTTCTTCCTCTGGCACTGGAAAGCTGCGGCATGTGGAGGGCAAGATGTACTTAATGAAGTATCAGGAGATCCTAGGATAAAACTTCATGCCTTCTGTGAGGAAGCTGAAGCTTGGGCATCACTGGACCTTCCAACAGGACAATGAACCCAAGCTTACCACAAAGTCCACAGAGGCTTGGTTTCAGAAGTAATCCAGGAAGATTCTGGAGTGGCCATCACAGTCTCCTGACTTGAGCCCCATAGAAAATCTGTGGTGGCTTTTGAAAAAGGCGGTTGCAACACACAAAACCAAGAATATATCAGCCCATGAGGAATGGACTGATGTTCCTCAGGAACGCCGCCACAAGCTGGTGTCTGGCTATGCATCACTTTTGCAACAGGTCATAAAGCAAAAAGGATCACTACTAAGGACTAAAGATGCCTGTCATGAATAATTCTGAGACGGCAGTAGTCATTGAAAGTGACTTTTTGTTGAATTTGGACAAACCACTTGTTATACTAGTTGTGTTGAGCTATTTACATTGTTCTTGTGTGGTTGTTTTGGCAGACAGCTGAGAATTTGGAAATTTGGCAAATAAACCTAATTTGCAATATGGGTTGAATAGTTTTGTTTGCAATTGTATGTGCACTGCTATATGGCTAGCAACATATTCATAAAGGGACTTACCAACTCAAGACAAGTGCACTCACGTACTGGATAATATCACAGGTCGTGAATATGTCTTAGGTTAAATCTACCATCTAATTACACCATTTACTTTAAAGCGTAACTAAGCTTTCCGAATACATTACAGAATAAGCCGTCATTGTGTACACATGAAGAATAACAGCATTTCTGGTCATTATATGACTTGCACCCTTCATCTTTTAGCTGTTCCCCCATTGTCACTAATTGTCAGTGTTCCCCGAGCCCAGATCCAGGTGGGGAGAAACTTCTGATGTTTACCATACAGTGCTCCCCTAACTTTCTGCAGCACACCCTCAAAAGCAGAATGGAAGATATTATAGAGAAGTACTGAGCAGAGTTACTGTGAATCCAGCAGAGGGGTGAGATAAAAGACTAGAAGCAGCAGCCGCATCTTTGCGTGTCTCTCTGTCTCAGTTTCCCTATAGCAGCTTCTTCCTTCTTCTCTCACTCCTCCCCCATCCATAGACTTCCATGGGCTGCAGCCAATTCGATCACTTAGTGTACAGACTTTGGCCTCATGTCCACAGATGGGTCGGATTCGGCATGCAGGAGGCTGCAGCGGAATCCGGCTCTGCTGGCAGCAGCGCCCGTGTGTACCTCATATTTTCTGTACTGCGGATGGTCCGCAAGGCTCGCCGTCGGACATGCACCGCACAGATTTTTAAAAAATCTTCTGCTTTTCCCGCAGAATCCGCGGCTCGTCCGCACGGAATCTGACTGTTTCCACTGACTTCAAAAGGAAGCCGTCCGCACAGAATCCATGTTAAAATGCAGCATGTTGCAATTTGTTTTCCGCACGCAGAATCTGGAAAACGAATCCACATGTTAATTGAGGTGCGGACGCCCATGCTTCCCTATGGACTGCAAATCAAATCCGTCCGTGGACATTGGGCTTTTTGTATATGAAATTTATCAGTATACTCAGAAACAGTCATCAGTGCAGGAGGAGGGAGGAGGAGGAGGAGGAGGAGAAGTGGCTACTAAGTAGACAAAGAGGTAGAACCACAGGCAGCATGAACTAGGACAGGAATGCACAGTGCGCCCATGTATGCGTTATTCTGAAACACTGTGGCATTTGAGAATATACACTTTATTGTTTGACTTGGAACAGAGCTCCGAGTCAAAGAGACAGCCGGCACCAGGATCTCCTTGCCTGTAGCATGATGACTGACAGCTCTCTCCCTATACACAACCCTGGAGAAGAGTTGTCAGTCTTTACGCTGCGGGTGGAAAGAAGCTGGCACGGCCCATCTCTGACTCGGAGCTCCATTCCAAGTCAAAGTTTAAAGGGAGTTTATTCCGAAACACTGAAGCATTTCAGACCACCACACACACGGGCGCACTGTGCATACCTGTCCTAGTTCAGGTAGCATGGCCCAGGGACAGGTTCCCTGTAATAAAATATATTAAAGAGTTTATTTTCACTTCTACAGTTGATTCATGAAACAGAAAAATAAAACTTTAGTTACTTTTTAAAGAAGCCAAAGTTTTTATGTAGCACAATAAAATGACCAGGTTGGGGCTAGTCACACCTGCAAAGGGGCTTTCTGTCTCTCTGTTCCCATTTTGTAGCAGAGAAAAGGAGTTAAAACGGCAATATACGCATCCCTATTTTTTCCCCATTGATTTCAAAGGGTTTTTGGAAAAAAAAAAAAAAAAACTGAAAACAATCTGAAAGCTTGTAGTTTGCTTCCATTCCGTTTGGTTTATTTATTTATTTTTAAGTAAACATATAGCACAGCAGTCAGCAGTGTTCAGTGAAAAAAAAAAAGGGAACCAAACAGACGGGGATCCCAAATGGATCCCTGATGCAGGTGTGAACGGCTCTTCCCAGCAGCTCGCCGTCAGGCTTGGTCAAGGACTAGAGTATACCACTACTTTCTGATTTCACTGCAGTTCATTCTGAATGTGCCAGGGCTGCCCCCTAGCCCTGCAATGGTAGTTTCTGTCACTCCAGGCACAACATGGAAAATTCCCCCAGGGGTTTTTTTCCTTCTATTTCTACTGTACACATCAAACAGTACATGATATGATCAGTAAACACTCTCCACCCAAGCATATTCCAGGAACTTATAACCATCTTTTATATCCTATTCTTATGTAAACACGAAGGATAAGTTCAAACTCTGTACTTCCTCTTCTTCTACCTCGCATCTGCATGAAGTTCTTATGTTCTCCTTACGTTTGTAATCAGATTTCCTCCCAAATTCTAAAACATATTGTCACAATGTTCCCACCAAGTGAGGCTATGATCACACCGGCGGTTTTTGTTACCATCTAGCTGTTCCGTTGTTGGAAAGAAAACAGAAATGAAAACCAGAAGCAAACTGATAGCTTTTTGTTTGCTTCCATCTTCCATTGACTATTTTGGTTCCGTTCTTTGAACTGCGCTTTTGATGAAGTTTAAAAAAACGGATTGGCGATAAAAAATTGACAAACATATTGAAACCGATGGTCTTAGGCATGAAAACTGAAGTGTTTTCTTTCAGTTTAGCTGTTCCCACGACGTAACAGCTAGATGGAAACAATTAAAGGGGTGGTCTCGCGAAACCAAGTGGGGTTATACACTTCCGTATGGCCATATTAATGCACTTTGTAATGTACATTGTGCATTAAATATGAGCCATACAGAAGTTATTCCACTTACCTGTTCCGTTGCTAGCGTCCTCGTCTCCATGGTTCCGTCTAAATTCGCTGGCAGCTTGCTTTTTTAGACGCGCTTGCGCAGTCCGGTCTTCTCCATTCAGCACGAGCCGCTTCAGTGTGCTCCCCGCTACAGCTCTTCTGCGCATGCGCAGACGAGCTGTCACTGCTCGGGAGCGCGCTGAAGCGGCCATTCTGCACCATCCTCTGTTAGAGGAAGGTGCAGAAACTGGAGCTGCCCAGCGGAGAAGACCAGCCCAGCCCAGCCGCCCCGAGAAGCCTCCCAGGTAAGTGATGGGTCGGGGGGGGGCTGCCGCTGCGCCGGGCTGCGCCGGGGGGGGCTGCCGCTGCGCCGGGGGGGGGGGCTGTCGCTAGGCCGGGGGGGCTGCCGCTGCGCCGGGGGAGCTAGCGCTAGGCCGGGGGGGCTGTCGCTAGGCCGGGGGGGCTGCCGCTGCGATGGGGGGGGCTGTCGCTAGGCCGGGGGGGCTGTCGCTAGGCCGGGGGGGCTGCCGCTGCGCCGGGGGAACTAGCGCTGGGGAGCCGGGGGCTAGCGCCGCTTACCTGCTGCCTGGCGGTGGGCGTCTGGTCGGCGGCTGCGATGCGTCCGGTTGCCATGGAGACACAGCTGGCGGCGTCTCGGGAGCGCGCACGTCGGGCTGAAGCAAGGGCTGTACACTTTGGGAGAAGAACCGGCGGCCATCTTTGGAAAAGTTTTTAAAAGTTGCTGAAACGCTGGAACAGTGAGTAGAAACCGGCTTTAAAAGTCATTTAAACGGGTGCTTAGTTTTGTATGCTGAATAAGGGGGACTGGGCAAAAAAAAAAATTAACTGCTTCCTCGAGACATCTCCTTTAATGCTAGTGTGAACATAGCCTTACTCACAATCTCCATTTCATATTACAACTACATCTCCTTTGATTTGAACTCTATATCTTTAATTATGAATAAAGGCCCATTTAGACAAGAATTAGCACTCAAAATTCACTCAAAAGCCATCTTTTGAGCGATAATCGTTGAGCCTAACACGCTGTTATTGTGCACTCTTTGTGCACTATTCGTTCATCACTGATTTCTAGCAAGCTAAAAATCAGCGATGAGCCTTATCAGAGCCGCACGCTGAGTTCTCAGCGGGATACCAGCTGACAGCATTTGTTCAGCTGGTATCCTGCATGGAGCTCTCAGCAATAGCTCCGAGAACAAAGCAGCTCCTGCTGTTCTCAGTGCCATCAGCTCAGCGGGATACTAGAACAAAAGCAGCTGTTTGCAGAAGACAGCCATCTCAATGTCTTCTGTGAACAGGAGAGCCTTCATTTACACACCAATAAGCTCTTAAGTAGCTAATTAGCTACTTAAGAGCTTAAGCAAAGTGATCGCCCAAAACGGTCACTCAAACTGCCATTTGAGTGAATGTTAAGCGATCATCTTGCCGTGTAAATGCACCTTAACTCAATGCAGAGCAGTACTTTATACTGGAATATAATTCAGGGTCATACCTGGGACTTCCCCTCGAAATTAACAGAAACATACCAGGGAGTGGGCCGTCTCCTTGTACTTCTCCTCTTCCTACAGAGAATAAAACCCTCCTTTGCTCAGTTGTGTACATAAGACAGCACACTACTGTATTACCGGATGTCCCAATCACATCAGCAACTTACTTCTTTTTTTACGGATAATTTAGACTTCATCTGACAATACTGGATTTGGGTAGAAGCATCCATGATGACCAGTCAAAGATTCTTAGGCAGTCTGCATATCTATAATGGAAGATAAGAACATCACAGAATATTAATAAGCTTATTAGTAGGAGAGTTTATAGGGTTCAAATGGGATGATATATTAACATCCAGCAAAAGGGGTCAGAGGAAGATGTCCAGAATTGTGCTGACGAACAGTAAATAGTAAAAGTAAATTGTACTGCTCTAACACGTTCGAAAGCACAACTTGTCATTCCTTCGCTAGAATAGCAGACAACCAGTTTGCTTGCCATTGCTCTCCTAGGCTGGTTCCACATTAGATTTTTGTGAAACCAGCGCTGGTTCTGTCCTTGGTTTCATCCAGAAAACTGCACAGGGACGGAAACCAAAGCGGCAGCATAGGGGAGAATATGTGAGACGCAGACCTCTATGGATATGCTTTTAAATTGGAGCCAAAGTTGGAACATTTCTACCAACTCCGCCCAAAAAGAACTCCAACTCTCATGCTCTGCAGCCCTGCTAATAAGGCTTGTAGCAAATCAGTGAACATACTGCCAGCGAATCAGACTAGTATATGTTGTCAATTTTAAAGGTGATTGTCTATGGCCCGCTGTCTACAAACCAGAATGGAGAGCCACTGCAGGGAAAATGTCTGGCCAGATATTCATAGATGACATTAGAGAAGCTGGTCCCATGACAATCAACTGGCTTCATTTAAAACATGCATGCACAGACTCTCCTGCATGGTCTCCGAGTACACAGAGATCTGCAACTTAGTCATCCTCTATAAAGGCAACCCATTGGCCGAAAAATGACTCAAAACAAGCGATTTTCAGCAATAAGTGCTTTGAGTAACGAGACCAGACAGCGTACTGGAGAAATCACTCAGTATTTGTTAGACGCTTCGTTTCAGCTGATGATTATTCCAGAGTGACTCATTGTAAACAGGTAGTCCATCTCTGAACAACTGCCTGTTCGCGGTGGATAGAGGCAGGCGGCTGGAAGAGATCTCTGGCACGCTCTGCCTCCATTCACTTCTGTGTGAAAGCACAGGAACAATAGTCAGCCCAAGTAAAGGTACCTTTACCCTCCTGGCTTCATCGTTTTCTAGAATCTATTCCCCAAACAATTCAGGTATATAAAAAGCTTCTCGCAGCAAAGGTGCAGAAATCTCATCCCTGCTGAGCAATTAAAATGGCACAATGGCCTCCTGCTCGTTAGCCCTATGACAGGAATGCATTATTCATTAACAGGGAACATAATGTTACACTATAATCCTCTGTGGTAGGAAAGGGAATTCTGCGAGGGATAGTTAATGAGTCTCGTTAATCAGGCAGCAGAAATAGACCTACATATACAATCATACAGCCAAACGTCTGTCCCCCTCAACGTACGACTGATATATTCAATTATCCTTCAAGGGGCTGTCCAGTTACTATTTAGTTAAAACAACAGGAAATACAGTTTTTTAACATGCGGATTAAATCTGCTGTCCAACCTTTTATATGCCAGTGTAATAGCCTCTAACTGCACAGTAGATGCTATATATCATAGACCAGTCAGGCCATTATAATGCACCCCATGAACTGAATAAAATAAACAGGATGTCAGTCATGTACCCCAGCGACTCCTGAATCGCGTAATTAAAGAGATAAACCCTCTGCTGCCACAGTATGAAAAGTCAGCTGCAGAAAACAGGGAGTTTTCGGCTCTTTTCACACATCGTGTTTTCTGTATGTTCATGTTTTTGAAAAGTAGAAGCCGCTGGAAATGATCAGATTCAGAGTTAGCTCCAATTGCAGTTATTTAACCACTTAAGTGCTGCAATAAATGCTTATCGCTGCCGGCCGGAGTGGGGGAGCTTCCTGCAACACCCCATCAACCCCCGTGATGCGATCACAGGGTGCCAATGGGTTAGCATGGCAGCCCAGTGTCTAGTAAAGGCTCCCAGGGCTGCCAAGCATGGATGCCTATTAAGAGCCTAACAGGCTGCTGGTAAATGTTCTCAACATCAAGTTCCATACGGGGACTGAAAAGTTAAAAATGTAAAATTAAGTTTAATACGAAAAAAAGGAATCGTTTTTTTTTGCAAAATTGGAAGAGTCGGTCACGGGCATCATTCTGTTCTCCTAAGCTGAATTTCCCTGCTATTGGCGATTCTTGTTTTTTTATTGAAATCACTGATGATGTAAACGAGGTCCTTTTTTGGGATTTGCTGAAAGGTTTCTTGGAGGTCAGCCTAACATTTTTTGATTTGCTCATCCGTTGCGTCAGTTGTTGAGGCAGAAAATTTGTTTTACACTTATGGCACTAAATTTCCCATTGATGCGGATGGTCACGATTCTATCGCTTATGGCACAGAAACCATGGGCAGCTTTACTCTTTGTTTGCGATGAAGGTGACACCATTCCTTTGGATCTTTTTCTTTGAACAACCAAAATGTCAATTGTACACCTGGTCGTCTCCTAACGGACTTCATTGTAAACAAATTGATTACATGTTGTGCCCCCAGACGCGGAAAAGTTCAGTTCTAGCAGCAAGAATTCCCAGGCGCAGATTCTGGTTCGGACCACCAACGACTTGTTGCCAAAAATCAAAATACGTTTTTGTTATTGCCGAAAAACAGCAGCAGCATTGAAGTTTAACTCTGTCTCGGTGCTTCTCGCTTATGCAGTAGGAGTAATAAATCATTTCGAATTGCTTAAGGCCTTCCTCACACAGAAGTTATTGGACAACGTTCAGCGCTACCTTTTCAGCCCTGCGCTAAACGCTGTACAACGCTCCCATTCATTTCAGTGGGGCTGTTCACACAAGCGTCAACATGCAGTGTCTTCAACAGCGATGCATGTTCTATCTTTGGCCGTTTTCAGCCCTGCATCACCCATTGAAATGAATGGGTAGCACAACTTGGTACCACCTTTTTCGCAGCGCTAAAGGCAAGCGCTAGCTGCATAACCTAAAAAAAAAAAGGAACACTCACCTAGCTGGCGCCGCTGGGGACCCCCTGCTGTTCTCTGCAGCCCTGGGCCCGGCTGCCGGGCACTTGTCAAGCCGGCAAAGAATCTATCGCTAGTGACGGGGATTTAAATCTCTGCCTCCAGCGAGAGATTGCTCTGATTGGCTGAGTATGCTGAGTAGCAGCAGGCTGAGCTAATTAAAGGCAGTGCTGGATGCACCAATCACAGCCATTCCATGTCAAAAGATCCTCTGTTGGCGCTGACCAGTGCCAGGAACTCCAGAGAGCAGCAGGAGGGACCTGGACAGCGCCAGCTAGGCGAGTATTGCTTTTTTTTTTTTCCCCAGCATCCTTGGCTGCGTTTTCAGCCATGGTGAAAACGCATTCAAAACGTTGTAAAAAATGCATGACAACGGTGTGGAAACCATAGTAAATGCAGCGTTGAAAAACACTGCATTTCTGCAAACACCTGTGTGAGGGAGGCCTGATACCTTTGAAAAACAGGCATACAAACTATAGGAAAAGATTAAAAGAATTACAATCAAAACAGCAAACGAAAATATACCGTGCAAAAAACCAACAAGAAAAATAACCTGCTTATCAGCAGACATCATGTAAATTACCGACAAGCAACGAGAAGCAAAAGCCACTGGAAACAGAGATGATTTCTAGCGTCTAAATGCCCAGTTTCAGCACAAAGTGAGGAAAGAAAGAATGATTTTGGAATTAATGCTGCATGAATTTGGAAGACACAAACAAAAAAGGACACACCAGAGAGCTCTTCATGCATGTTACAGAGGCTCGTGCTCCTTTTGCATAGCACAATGCAACAGCAATTTTTGTTCAGACTGGCAAGAAATTACATGATTCTGAACAAATCAAGCATAGATGGTGGGAATATACAGAAGAACTGGATGCAAACGATCGCGGAAATCATCAACCGCAAACAGAAGAACTAACAGAATTAGAACCCGCTATCTGGAAGGATGAGTGGGCACTGTATCAGCTACCAAATCGGCAAGCCCCTGGAATCAATTGCTCAAGCCCCTGCTCAAGCTCCTGCCAGTCCAAATTGCAGAAACCAAATGGTGACAAAAGATTGGGCGAAGTTGATTTTCATGCCTCCTTCCACAAAAAAAACCAAAACCTGAGAGAATGCTCAAACTACCGCACGATAGTTGTAGATTGCATGCAAGTAAAATCCTACTGAATATTATACAAAAACGCATGACTGCGATAGTGGAATGGGAACTCGCTGATGCACAAGATAGTTTTTGCAAAAGGAAGAGAAACTAGAGACCAAATTGCAAATCTCCGATAGATCATGGAAAAGGCCCAGGAATACCAAAAGGAGGTGTACATGTGCTTCAACGATTACAGCAGGGCCTTCGATTGTATTAAACATGACAAGCTGTGGCCATGCCCAAGACAAATGGGAGTCCTGGGGCATCTAGGGCAAGCCATACAGTCGTTATATGTGAACTAACAGACTACGGTCAGATGGTAACACGGAATGGTTCAGGATTGGGAAAGGCGGACGCCAAGACTGCATCTTAATCCCGTACATTGTTCAGCCTGTATACAGAGGCGGTCTAGAGGCAATGCAATTTAGGCAAATCCAACATCAGAGTCAATATCAATCATCTCAGACATGCAGATGATACAACCTTGCTGGCAGAAAGTCTGGAAGATACTGAACAACTGATACTAAAAGTTAAAGAAGGAAGTGAAAAAGCGGCCTGTACTTGAATATGAAGAAAACGAAGATCATGACAACAACTGGTAACGGTACGGGAAAAGTCACAATCAACTATGTAAGCAGTTCAAAGACTTCATCTCCTTTGGATCGAAAATTAACTGCAATGGAGAATCAGGGCTCGAAAGAAAACGACAAACTGCACTAGGTCACAGCGCAATGTAGGGATTAACCCCCTAGTGACCAAGCTTTTTTTTTTCCCCCATTTGCGTTTTTTCTCCCCCCCTTTCAAAAAAATCGTAACTCCTTTATTTACCCATCGACGTCGCTGTATGAGGGCTTGTTTTTCGTGGGACGAGTTGTATTTTTCAATGGTGCTATTTAATGTGCCATATAATGTACTGAAAAACTTTTAACAAATTCTAAGTGGGGGAAAAAAATGTAAAAAAAATTAAATTTTGTCATCATTCATTGCGTCTTGTTTCTACGGCGCACAAACTGCAACAAAAATGATATCATATAACTTTAATTCTATGAGTCAGTACAATTACTACGATACCAAACGTACATTTTATTTTTTTTTGCTTTACTAATTTTATTTTTTTTCAAAGATATTAAATTTCTTTCAATTATTTTCTGCCCTCTTCTGAGCACAATAACTTTTTTTTATTCTTCTGACGATATAGTAGTGCGGGGGCTCATGTTTTGCGGGATGATAGCTTCTCATTGCATTCTTTCTTGAAGACAGGGTGACCAAAAAAGCGCATTTCTAGCATTCTTTATTTTTTTCCTTGGATGGCATTCATTGCGCGGGGTAAATAATGCATTACTTATCACATATCAAGATATTTACATACCAAATATGTATGTTTGTTTTATTATTTAAACTATTTTGCTATAAATATGGCAAAAGGGTTTTTTTTAAACTTTTAGTAAAACTTCATTGATATCATTTCAACTTTTGCTTTTTTTAGTTCCCCCTAGGGGACCACAACTTGCGATGCTTTGACCACGTCTGCAGTATGATGTAATGCCATAACATTACATCATACTACAATCTTACAGGCAGTCTATCAAGCCACCCTATGGGGATGGCTTGATAGGCATTCTGCCATGACAACCCTGGGGCCTTTCAGAAGGCCCCCGGCTGCCATGATACCCGAAAGGCTCCCTGCGATCTCATCGTAGTGGAGGGGTGGGGGGAGAGGAACAGGCACCCTGAACATCGGTCAGGGCATGTAAAGGGTTAACAAGCCCGATGAGTCGAGCGGCTCCTCTTAGCTGTTGCCCGCAAATGTCAGCTTTAAGAAACAGCCGACACCCCGGGATGTATGGAGGGAGATAGCTGCGCGATCTTCCTTCGTACACATCCTGCAACAGCAGTACGTAAAAACACTATAGGGGAGTCACTAAGGGGTTAAATCTGGAAAAACAAAAAGACATTAGCATTGCAAGGAAATGCCAGAGAGTCAACTCAATCAGCCTCCAAAACACAACTTAGGGCTGTGAAAATTGGACAACAGAGTGGAGGAAGATTGATGCCTTCGTACTTTGATGCTGGAGGAAGCGGTTATGAATTCTTTGGATTGCCAAGATCACGAACAAAACAGTCGTAGACTGCATCAAACCTAAGCTTCATTGGAGGGCAAAATTATGAAACAGAGACGCCTATACTTGGCCACATAATGCAAGCTAATTCATTAGAAAGATCGATAATGCTTGGAGTGGACCTGGCCGGCAAAGGAAGCGCTGGCCTGAACTGAAAGAAGCTGTACAAAAAACAACTGTGTAGAGATGGCTGGTCCATAAAGTGTCTGCGAGTCGGCCCCGATTACACGGATAAAGATAGATATAGGCGAAAAAAATTAGAAAAAAACCCTGTATATAATTTTCATATAAAATAAAAATTACCCCAATTGGTATTGCATACGTAAAATCCCAAGATATTGCGTGGTTTATCATGCACAAAAACCACTAAGAAAAAAAAATAATCTAGGTAATGCCAGAATACAAGTCATATAATGGCCAGAAATATTGCTATTCCTCATACACATACAGGGACGCTTTACATTTAATGGGCATTTCTTCCCCTTAAATGTCTGGAAGCTTCCAGTCTAATGGAGCGCTCACACCGCGGTTTTTGTATCCACTAAAGACACACATTTTTATGTAAAAGTATAAAAACATATACTTTACCGTATCCATATCGTAAAAATGTACACAAACGTAGATGAAAGTGTGACCTACATTTGTCCACATTTCACATTTGCACTTCAACCGGTTTTCTTTGCAGTATACTTTAGCACAGTCGCCTGCGCTATTGTGTCCCACACAAAAAAACGTTTGTTTACACTTTCTTTTTCTGAATGGTTTCTTACGGCCCGGCGTATTGTAGGGTTTGCTACACTGCACTGGAAAAACACATAGGTTTTCATTTTCCTAAATTTTCCTCTTCTCTTTCATAAAGATGCATCCATTTTTAATGTCAAAATATGCAAACATATCAGTTTTTTTCTGAGGGAATTCCAAAAGATAGGACGAGCTGCGCAAAAGCAAAACAAAAAATGCTCATGTATATGATCCCACTTACAAGAACAGGGTTCATATTACTGCGTTTTGCAATGCACAAATCTTGCGCGATTTTCTCGGCCGTGTGAAAGTGGCCCAAGTTTTACATGGAATTATAACGCATCAACGCCAACATTTATAACCTGCAAGTAAACAGAATCTGTCAAAACAAACTCCTGCATTGTCTCGTGTGAGCGACTCATTTCACGTAACATTCGTCACTGCGGGTGTTTGGGAAATAAACGGCACACGCTGTAACTGAGGACCGCACTCTTTCCTGTACCTGTTCTCTTTTCAGTACACGTCACAAATAAGGCTCATTTTCATTGCTTTATGATCGTCAGAATAGCGCTATTCCATCCCGTAAAAAAACATATATATATTTTTTTTTTTCTTTGATTGAGATATTTTATATATATTATGCCCTTCCTACTGGTCATCGATCCTGTAGGAACGGAAGCCATGATGCCAGGGTGAACCAAGAGGATCTTCAGTTCTCTGACACAATTGTTTTAGTGAATACTTGTATTCTGCATTAAAAAAAAATTTAAAACTCAGCAACATTTTTGCTCGGACTTCTGTGCCGTCCCCCTGTTACTCCTCCTGATCGTTTATAAATAGATCAGCACATCATTATTCTGGGCTGACAATCACTTTTGAAATAAGGTTTGATTAAAACTTTTACAAAGAGTGTCTTCTGCAGCTTCTTCTCATCACCGTGTATATAAAAAAGGCCCATTTACACGCAATGATTATCACTCAAAATTCGATCAAACAAACTAATTCGAGCGATATAATCATTCAGTGTGAACGTGGAAAAAAATATAATCGCTCACTTGTCGTGGTTGTTTAAGCTGACCTTTCAGAGGAGGTAAAGCGACGAGTGAGAAGCCGGTGAGCCAGCGGCAAGGCTTTCAGTTTAACTGCCCTGCACGAGCGCCAACGACCTTAGCAGTGACATCAGCGCTCGTGCAGCCGTTTGAAAGGCTGTCGGCCCGTGTAAAAGCAGTTTCTATACACGGTGATGAGTAGAATCTGCAGAAGAGGACATCCATCTACATATAGATATCTATAATTCTGAGTTTTGCTATGGGGCCCCATGTGTCCTTTGGACTCCCCTTACTATAGCAGGTCATGAGTAGCCTCTAAACTAGCCTCAAACGGCTAGTGCTCCAATATGAAGGAGTAGCCTGCGGCTGGTGCCTCATTGCAGGACCATTGCCAATTAGCAACACATTACAGAGTCGGCGAGCAGCACCCCAGAACGCGGGGCCCTACAGCGCAGCACCCCAGAACGCGGGGCCCTACAGCGCAGCACCCCAGAACGCGGGGCCCTACAGCGCAGCACCCCAGAACGCGGGGCCCTACAGCGCAGCACCCCAGAACGCGGGGCCCTACAGCGCAGCACCCCAGAACGCGGGGCCCTACAGCGCAGCACCCCAGAACGCGGGGCCCTACAGCGCAGCACCCCAGAACGCGGGGCCCTACAGCGCAGCACCCCAGAACGCGGGGCCCTACAGCGCAGCACCCCAGAACGCGGGGCCCTACAGCGCAGCACCCCAGAACGCGGGGCCCTACAGCGCAGCACCCCAGAACGCGGGGCCCTACAGCGCAGCACAAAGCAGTAATAGGAAGCGCATGCGGTCACTTTACTCAACCCCCAAGTGAAATAACAGAGGTGATATCCCATGTTATAAGCCACTCCTCCGACCACACCCCCTTTTTTTTTCACCTTAGCCGATATTTTTGGGTGAAAAACACGCCATCCCTACTACATTAGGGCAATAAACATGTTACTACATGTGCAGAAATATGCAGGTCTAGACAAAGAAATATGAAAGAAGAGCGCGGCTGTAATCCAGTAAGTGCTCTCAGCTCTGATGCTGGATTGGCCTAGTTTTCACGCTGGTCACACGGAATGTAAGAAGCCGACACACTAGGAATGCATTTTAGATGCACAGCGCCAAACACAGCGTGTCCTACATAGCAGAGCCGTCCGTGAGCCACCATGACATACAGGAGCCCGCTCATGTGTACAGAGAGCCTCCCCCAATCGTATAGACAACGCTAAATCTGTCTGTCTGTGTCATATACAAATCCACTGCTGGTCCGATTTGAGTGGAATTTAGTGTCAGCGTTCTGCAGCAGCCGGCGGCGAATACTGGCGGAGTTAAAAATCAAAAACTCATCGACTTCCCCTGTAAGTTTTGTTGCAGATGCCAACCAATCGCAGCTCAGCTTTCATTTCTGATACTCGAGGTAAAATGAGCGCCGTGCTGTGATTGGTTACCGTTTGTTCTACTGCTGAGGTAAAATAAAAGCTGCGCTGTGATTGGTTGCTGTTTCTTACATAGCTAAGGTAAAATAAAAGCTGCGCTGTGATTGGTTGCCATTTCTTACACTGCTGAGGTAAAATAAAAGCTGCACTGTGATTGGTTGCTGTTTCTTACACTGCTGAGGTAAAATAAAAGCTGCACTGTGATTGGTTGCCGTTTCTTACACTGCTGAGGTAAAAAAAGCTGCGCTGTGATTGGTTGCTGTTTCTTACACTGCTGAGGAAAAATACAAGCTGTGCTGTGATTGGTTGCTGTTTCTTACACTGCTGAGGTAAAATAAAAGCCGCATTGTGATTGGTTGCTGTTTCTTACACTGCTGAAATAAAATAAAAGCCAAACTGTGATTGGTTACCGATTCTTCTACTGCTGAGGTAAAATAAAAGCTGCGCTGTGATTGGTTGCCATTTCTTACACTGCTGAGGTAAAATGAAAGCTGTGCTTGATTGGTTTCAGACAGCTTTCATCAGAGTGCGGTGCTTGGCTCATTTTTGTGCCCCGCTTTGTATATTCCAGGATTGCTATTCATTAAATCTTTTTGAAAGCCCAGTTTTTAATAACCAATCCCTGTGCTTCTAGCGGAGTGCGACGCACGGGTGGATCACCAAGTCTATAATGAACAACATGGTGAGAAATGTATATTAGAGGATTTTTAGAAATCAGCATTGATGATCTATCCCCTTAGCAGAGGCCATCAATCTATGACCGGAGGTGGCCCCACCCCTAGTCCGTCTGCACGTCTCCATGCTGTTGTGTCTTGTACTGCAGCCTAGCTCCCTTCCTCTGGATGCTGTACACAGGGCAGTTCTGGGGCGGCTTTATCACAGATTCACTCCTAATTTGGGCTTACAGGGCCAATCTGGTGAACTTTATCTAACAAGTGAAGGGGCAGAGATGGAAAATCGTGTTTTTGCCTAAGGCCTTTTACCCTCTTACCGCTCTACAGTTACATCATGGGTTTGTGCGGAGTGGGATCAGGAGTCGATCCCGCTCCATGCAATGCAGGTGCTGGCTGTTTCTCACAGTTGACAGCCACCAGAAACAGCCATAATCAGCGCTCAAGTGGGTAATGATTGTTAACCCTTTTAATGCCCCCATCAGATCTGACAGCGGCATTTAAATGCACTGTAGTTTGAGGGTCTGGAACGTCCCCCTCTACAATGAGATTGTGGGGTGCTGTTCAGTTGCCATGGCAGCCAGGGGCCTGCTGGATTGCATTATAATACTACGGTATGATACTACAGTATTACATTATACTACAGGAGCGATCAAAAGATTGCAAGTTAAAATTAGTTTAAGGCCTCCCTCACACAGGGCGTTTACAGAAACGCAGCGTTTTTCAACACTGCGTTTACTGCAGATTCCGCCCGGTTTCAGCAGCGCTGGCATACTTTATGCCAGCGTTTTGGCTGCGTTTTCAGCTCGTCTGAAAACCCAGCCAAGGATGCTGAAAAGAAAAAAAAAAAAGCAATACTGACCAGAGGCCGCTGGTCTCTGCCGCTGATCCGGGCTTCCTCTGCACTCACAAGTCTATTGCCGGAGGCCAGGTTTGAGAACCCCGCCTCCGGCAATAGAGTGCTGTGGTTGGTTGTCGGCGCTTGCTCGATGACCAATCACAGCCCTTCATTGACTGTCTCAGCCAATCAGAGCTTGCCGGCGCTGATTGGCTGAGACAGTCAATGAAGGGCTGTGATTGGACATCGAGTGCGCCGACAACCAATCACAGCACTCTATTGCCGGATGCGGGGTTCTCAAACCTGGCCTCCGGCAATAGACTTGTGAGTGCAGAGGAAGCCCGAATCAGCGGCAGAGACCAGCGGCCGCGGCCTGGACTGCAGCGGCTAGGTGAGTATTGCCTTTTTTTTTTTTTTCTCTACCTAGCTGGGACTGATTTTCGGGGTAGGGCTTCTATTGCAAGCCCTCACCCCGAAGATCGGTGAGCAGTTAATGCTGCCAAAAACGCGGCACCAAGTGTTGCCGCGTTTTCAGCAGTGCTAAAACCGCTGCCCATTCATTTCAGAAGTGGTACAGTAAAAAAAAATTAAAGAAAAAAATGCCAATTTGTTACCATAGTAATAGTACTGACCCATAGAACATAGTTATGTCATTTTTCCTACAGTGTGTATGCCATAGAAAGAAGACCCTCCCAAAGATAGTGGAATTGAGTTTTTCCCCATTTCACTCCACTTAGAATGTTTTAAACGTTTTTCGGTACACATTATAAGGTACATTAAACTCATTCTGCAAAAAAACAAGCCCTCAGACAGCTGCATTTTAAATGCAGCCTTTTACAGCTTTTTCAAACACGTTCAACAGGATTTTTAACCCTTTCCAATCCAATTTGTATCCTGGTGGTTTTCCTAGGGGGCTTACTCTTTTTCTTCTGTTATACAATGGCGCTATCTGCTGGCTAAAGCCAGTACTGCATGAGGTGACACATTGGATAGGCTCCGACAGCGGAGAGGCTGGCAATATACAGTAAGAGAACCCTGACGGACGTCTTCCAACATCGGAGCTGTACGGCCAGAGGTCAGACAGTGGATTGGAAAGGGTTAAAGCACCCTATTATTGCAATGGGTGATGTGGTGCGTAAAAAAAACAAAACACAAAAACACTGAAACGCACGAAAATATAACAGAGCATTTAAAACACTCATCTGAGAAGCCCCATTAGAATCAAATGCCGCGCAAAACACTGTAAAAACCGCTTAAATGAGAGCAGCCTTAGGGGGTTGAAGGATGCACCAAAACTGCAGTGTGTGAAGAAGGTCAGTGTCCGTGTTCTCCTGTTACCTCAACCAGACAGGCCGGGGTGTAAAGTAATGCTTTGCTACAAGGAAAGAAACTACCATTTCCCTGAAAATAAGACAGTGTCATTAATTTTTGGTCCAAAAGATTTCCCTTTTTTAGGTATATAGCTGTCTGGACAGTATTTAAATTGACTTTTTTTTTTTAATTAACTGTAAGTAGGGTTTAATTTTGGAGTAGGGCTCTTATATTTCAAGCATCCTCAAAAATCCTGAAAAATCATTCTGCATCCTCAAAAATTCTGAAAAATCGTGCTAGGGCCTATTTTCGGGGAAACAGGGTACATGACGCTTCCCAAAGTAATAACCGATGATCCATGCAATCAGATTATTGGAAGGAGAACCATAGTCTGAGGGGGTTTATCTGAATGATACAATCACCAGTGACTCTAGGAGTCGGTTGGACAGAAAACAACCCAATAGTTACATTAAGTCCAGAAGTGTCGGCTCTACCACAGGCAAACCTGGCATGGACATTGCAAAGAAACTTCAGCAGAAGCCCAAGGCTGAACCTTGGATTCCTGCCACGGATGTGCGGCAGACCAGTCCTGCATGGGGTCTCCAGGCATAAACTGTGACAATAATGATGTCCATGCTGTGGAGTGTGCGAGCGCGGAGCAAAAGCACCGGACGGGACCATACGGCGAGAGTGCTAGATGTGGTGGGGTAAAGTGCAGGATATGGTTATAGTGCAAGAGGGAGAGCACTGGGTGTGATTAGAGTGCAGGGGGGGGGGGGGGGGTTATATCTGATGATAGTGCAAGGGGGGAGGAAAGCATGAAATGGGATTATATTGTATGGGGGGATGCAGGATGTATAAAGTAGGACACGGCATTATTAGGAACATTTAGCACAACTGTCTAAAAGAAAACCTGATTTTTTTAGGACCCCAATAAGCAAATACGGCACATCATTCTAGCGCTGTAAGATAAACGCGGTGCGATCTCTTGCTAGGGGCAACACAGGCAGTTTACCTTTTAGAAAGTTGTGATACATTTGCCCCTATGTATATTCTAGTGGGTCCTCACTACACTGGATGTGTAGAGGATTACTAGGAGAGCCTTGGCTGATCTGTAGTACAATATACGGCTGGCGCAGCAGTCTGTAGATGGCATTTATAGTACAGTAACATTTATTACCTATGCATGCATGGAAAGGGAACGTGTCATCAGAAAGTAACCTGCTAAATGTGTCAAAAGTTATATAGATTTTTTTATTTTCTAGATCATAATGTATATTATCTGTACAATGTATTAAACTGCTCCAAAGCATCTCAGCAGGATGGCCGCCCCCCCAATCATGTACAGACGGTAAAACGTAATTGAACATGTCTCATTGTCTGGTCTGATACTATAAATTCCTTCTAAATTTTCAGTTTTCAGAGACGATGGGTAAGTTTATTATAAATTTGAAGCACCAGCTGATGAAAGTGATTGGCCGCAGTAGTTATGCGCATGATGTCATCATTGCACGACAAGCGGGTCCACAGGTGAGTGAGGTTTATTTCTAGGTCATACCATTTTCTGCTCTTGGTCAAGTTTCCTACAATCCTGGTGATCCCCTTGATCTACCCCCCCCCCCCCCCCTGCAATGTCCTGCGCATCTGTGATCCTTCCCCCACCACCACCACCATCCTGTGCGTCAGTTATGTCCCCCTCCACCATCATGCACATTAGTGACCTCATCACAATGACATTTTTTTCCCACTCATGATGTAACTACTCCCCCAGTATATATAAGTCATCTAGTGTTACCTTGGTTAGTTATTCTCTTCTATCTCCTCCGGTGGGTCATGTGATCTCATTGTAACTACCTGAGAATTACTATGATGACTTCTTGTGCTTTCTCAAGAAGTCCCCTGAATTCCTGTATGATGATATTAAATAGCACACAGGCTCTTCACACTCACACAAGTTCCTACCACAGATACTGATGAATTAGAGCAGTTAAAAGGAAGATGATCACAGTTTTTCCTGCCCGACTGTATACTATATATAGGTGAACAACCACACTGTCCTCCCAGCAGGCAGAAATGGTACTGTTTTTTAGCTGGTCATGTGATTCTGTGCCGATTCATCATGGGATTTCTAGCACAGCATAGAGGAAGAGAGAGCAGGGAGACATCTAAACATGAAGATGATGCCTGATAAGCATCAGACAGGAGGCTGCATTGCATGGAAATCATTGCAATATACATAGACTTCCAAAGTGTAGCAGTCAATTGGGTGGATCCAGACCACCATTCCTGTGGCAGATTCAGTCCCACCATGTATTACACATACTGGTCATCTTTCAGAAGACCACTCCTTGAAGGACACTTCAGGTGCTGTCAGGTTTCTGGTATATAGAGAAATCCCCTATGCAGACTGCTCCCCCTCCCCAGCTCCCGGCAATTGACAGTATGGTGTCTCATCAGTTTGACAGGATCACTAAGGCTGCAGCCGAGGATCTATAGAGGTCAGTCACACACATATAACCGTTTCAGGATGTACGACAAACAGGCAGCAGATCATTCTCTAAACTTCCCGCCACGAAAGAAAACTCCAATCTGCTTCTATCCGCAGCTGCTGGAAGGAACAGATTACAGGGACCGTCTGATGAGCAACGCCGGCCAATCACATCCCCACGCAGCATCTTAGGCCCCATGTCCACAGGCGAATGTGATTTACAGAATTTGTGTGGCACTCGCGTGTGAGATCCGCAAATCAAGCCGCCGGTAGGTAAGCATGGGGCGTCCACACTTCATTTAATGCCTGCAGATTTGTTTTTTTATTTGATTTGCGGATGCCACGTGCGGATAATAAATCACAACATGCTCCATTGTACCGCGAGTGTGCGCCATTCATCTCTAAGGGAGCTTACAATCCACGGTGCATCTGCATCTAGGATCCCCCAGCCCCTTCCATCGTTCTGCGCGCCCGTCACCCCGCGGCCCCGTCCGTCGCGCCCGTCACCCCGCGGCCCCGTCCGTCGCGCCCGTCACCCCGCGGCCCCTTCCGTCGCGCCCGTCACCCCGCGGCCCCTTCCGTCGCGCCCGTCACCCCCCGGCCCCTTCCGTCGCGCCCGTCACCCCCCGGCCCCTTCCGTCGCGCCCGTCACCCCCCGGCCCCTCCCGTCGCGCCCGTCACCCCCCGGCCCCTCCCGTCGCGCCCGTCACCCCCCGGCCCTCCACCGCCCTACGCGTCCGTCAACCCACAGCCCCTTCCATCACGTCCGTGATCATCCTCTTCCTCTGTCCTGCGCGTCTATGATCCCCTTCCCTCCACCATCTTGCACCTCAGTTATGTCCCCCTCCACCATCATACACATTAGTGACCCCATCACACCGCTGACCCCCACAGGTGATGCAGGCTGTGGTCGGGTCACTCCATCTTTCAAGACAAGACAACACGTGACAGAGCTGTCAGCCCCAACATCATCATTACCCGAGATCATCCGCTCAGGGTCCGGCCCCTCAGCTCCTCCGCCCGGTGCTCACTGACAGCTGCGGCCCAGCACTAGAGAAGCCCCGCTCCTGGCGGCCCCTGTCCAGGGTTGCAGCCGATCAGGGTTTCGGGGCTCCTACACTCGGCGCCATCCCCCCTCGGCAGCCCGGCCACAGACACCGTGCAGGCTCCGCTGCGCAGCTGACGAGCTGTTGTGCTTCCAACCACTGACGTCTGCTACGTCATCAGCCGGCGCCAGGCCGCGGCGCAGTGGTTGGAGGCTGGTTGGCAGCGGAGAACACGTGATGTCACCGTCCGCTCTGTACCCCGCAGCACCCGAGGTGCTCTGCTGCTGCGGACAGCACGGGGGCATTTCCTCCCTTTTTCTTATCCTTCCTACAGTAGGACTTTTTTTTATACTGTTTTTGGTCTTTTTTTTAATATTAACATTTTTGCACCTTTTCTATGTCAAATTGTACTTTATCCCTCACACAAATAGTAAAGAAGCAGCGAACTTTTAGTGCACAAAAATATCAAAATGTACATTTTTCTAGCTTCAAACTTTTTGGGGAATCCTAAGGCCCATCGCTTCCTTACCCCCCATTTATTAGGATACACAGGCTGTTCCATTGAAACCTACAACACTGCAGTCAACGTGATAAAACCACAAGGCTGTTTTGTAATTGGCACTAGAGGAAAAAAACTAAGTATTTCGAGCCTCATTTACCAAACCTAATAATAAAACTGTCTTTGTCGCCCGTAGCAACCAATCACAGCGCAGCTGTCATTCTACCAGAGCAGTATGGAAAAGAGAAGCTGTGCCGTGATTGGTTGCTACGGGCAACAAGGTCAGTTTTAGTACTAGATAGTTTTGATAAATGAGGGATTTTAAGTTTTCGCTCACTTTGCAGCACCACGGCTGCATGACGCAAAATGCACAAACGTACAGCTAACAGCAGCGCACCAAGTACCGTATAAGCGGCTTTGTGTCCCCGAGCCGACTGTCAGCTGAAGCCAGATGACAAGCTGTGCAGGCAAGAACATGCTCTCAAAATGCTTTATCGTATCAACACCTGCAGCCGCGCTCTTGGAGACATCTTGTTCTTAATGTCAGGATATGTCAGTCGGCATAAAGTGCGGAGATGGAGAACCGACAATCTCCAAGTCTGCGGGGAACGTGTTTGAGATCGTCCAAAACTGAATTTCTGGTGTGGTTTAATGGAGGAGAGGATTATGGCTTTGTCCCTGTTTAGTGAACATACAGTACCTACCCCGTATACCTTGACTTGTTGGAACAGTTCCTGCATCCAAGTAGCTGATCTGCAATCTAACATCATCTTTCAGGAAGACGGGGCTCCCGCACATTGGGCAATGGATGTTTGTAGTTCCCTCTATAGCTGGTCTGGATGCGGCGGACCAATTTGGTGTCCGCCTTGTTCACCAGATCTTACCCCACTGCGACTGCAGTGAATGATCTCCCAGAGTCAGGGGCGTACCTACAGTCTTGTGGGCCCGGGTGCAAGAGTTCAGTTTGGGCCCTCCCTCCACAGCTGCACACCTATCACAGTAAGGCCTAGTGCCCACGGCTGTGACGGGCTCCGCAAGCGGAATACCGTAGCGGAGCCTGTCACGGCGACCCCCCAGAGACCCCATACTTACCTCCGGATCTGCCGCCTGACGTCCCGCATGACGCTCTGGAGCACATGCGCAGTAGAGAACCTAATAGCTGCGGGGCAACACGGCGGATTTCCGCCGCGTAATACGCGGTGGAAATCCACCTGTGGGAATTAGGCCTAATAATAGGGGAAAAGCTTACAGATATAAACTTATTTTATTTTCATTACGAGTGAAATGATGCTGGAGAGGTCCAATTACTTGTAGTGCACAACTAGAAACAGGAAAAATGTTTGTAGTTAGGAGCACTATTAGTAGTATGGTAATGATACTACAACAACAATGATACTCCTGTTGCAACAACGGGGTGCATCGGAGAAGCGCCCCCCCCCCCCCCCCCCGCTGTTAACCCCTTCCCTGCCGTGATCTATGTAGATCGCGGCATGGGAAGGTTTCACAGAGGGAGCGCGCTCTCCCCCTGTGAAGTTGCTGGGCTCTCGCAATATAATCGCAGAGTGCCCGGCTGATTGCCATAGCAACAGGATGCCAGATACCGGCGTCCTGTATTGTCATAGCCTGTGATTGCTGTATAAGCGATAAGGCATTGCAGGGCAGTAGCCCTGTTATCATAAAAAAAATACTAAAAGTTTTACGATATAGTCAATGTACCCAAAAGTGGCACCGATAAAAAACTACAGCTCGCCACGCAAAAAACAAGTCCTTATACGGCGGCGTCGACGGAAAAATAAAAAAGTTATGACTTTTGAAAAATGGAGATGAAAATCCGCCAAAAATCGTTGCGTCCTTAAGTCCAAAATAGGCCATGTCCTTAAAGGGTTAAGGGACCTTATTTTGATGCATGCACCATTTTACAGCACTAAATCAGAAGGGTATGTATGCCAAAATTATATCATAAAAAAATACAACTTGTCCTGCAAAAAACAAGCCCTCATACGGCGATGTTGACGGAAAAATGTAAGAGTCATGGTTTTTGGATTACGACGATGAAAAAAACTGAAAAATGAGTTGGTAAATAAGACGCAAGGAGGCTTCGGTACTAAGGGGTTAAATTGACTGTCTGCAGCTTTCCCTGACTATAAATATTGATAGTGGTGGGTTTCTGAAGGTGGAACAGAAATGTTCGGCTGATTAGTGGGTCCGTTTCAATCTAAAAAGGGGTTCAGGACAAATGGAATACTTGAAATTACCGTAGTTTTCTAAACTAGACGTCCCATTTACTGAATGCATGTACTTGATATGAACCTACACTGATATCCCAGACAAGCACATGGGCAGATCATTTGGCCCAAAATTCTCGAGAAGCATTCAGTGAACCAAGTGGAAAATTTTATGTTACTGGAGGGAAGGCTGATGAGAAAACGAACACACGCCCATCAATTAAAATGAAAAGCCTCTCCCCCAACCTTTCCTCTTCCTTCCGGCACAACCCTACCCTGAAACCAACACACGAAAAAATGGATTCTTTCGCTGGGTTCACACACAGCAGAATCCCGACGGTTTGGCCGCAGCAAAAAACTGCGAGATTTCCGCCTGGGAGAAGGGCTGCTTTTAAACCCGCGGCACTTAGCTGTGGGTTTTGAAGCGGCCTTGTTGCTCACTCTTCTGCTGCGGATGGCGCTCCCATAGTGGAGAGCGCGGCCACAACGGAAGAAGAAAAAAACTAACGTGCTGCGGCTGGCGAATGCGCGCCGCAGCACCGGCTTTTGGTAAATTTGCCGTCCCGTGTGGACGAGTTTTCTCAGAAATCTCGTCCACATGGCTGGCTAATCCTGTGTGAACCCAGCCTAATGATTGCAGCATTTATTCAAGCTAAATAAACTGTGTCCACCTTCTCCAATCCCAAATTTATATAAAATTGTATGACTTTTTGTGTAATATATATATATATTATCATATAATAAAAAGAATTGTATGAAGTTGTCCCCTTCCTCACTAGCCCACTCTGTCCAATAGCAGCATTGAGGTAGCAGAGCGGCAGAACTTTAACCCTTGCTGCCCCTCAGTCCAAGAGCACTCCCCACTAAGCAGATGATCCACCTAACCACCATATAGTTCTAGTATTCAGGTATTACCTGCTGACCCTGCAGGGTAGATTGCACATCTACACTGTGGCCTCATAGCAGGATAATTATGCACATAGTAACAGTAAAGCTGCTCTTCTGGGACAGCACACATACCTCAATCAATTGCAGTTCCTGACCCCTGTCACTTCTCAGCAGGAGGGCACATATGGAGCCAACGTGCACTGTGTCTGCATCTCCACCGGGGCCCCTCCTTCTCCTCACCTCTCCCCAGCTTCCTCTCTGTCTCATCCTGTCGGCTGGAGCGCACAGCTGACAGCGCGACATGGTAATGGTGGAGGGCGGCTTCTGGGCCCCCTTAAGCTCAAGGGCCGGGTCATTGCGACCCCAGCACCCCCTGACACTCCGCCTATGCCCAGAGTTGCAAGCCCGCAGAAGTGATACATTTGGGACTGTAAGTCTGGGTTCATGCGGGGCGGAATTGTCGCGGAAAGTCCGCCTGCAATCTTAAGCCCGAGACTAAGCAGCAAAGTGGACGAGATTTGCTAAACTCTCATCCACGCACTGTGGCAAAGCCGCACTGAAACTCACCTGCCGCGCGAAATTCAAATCCGCAGCATGTCAATTGTATCGCCGTTTTCGCTGCCGGATCTCTCCTCACATTAGGGAGAGATTACCGCAGCGGGATACAGGCGGACAAGCCACTTCAAACCTGCGCTGCATGGCGTGGGTTTTGAAGCTGCCTTTCCACTGCAGAATCTCACAGAATTTCCGTGCGGTCCCGCTGCGGACATTCCTTGAGATTTCAGCGGGATTTCCACCCTGCCTAACAGCGGACATGTTGGAGAGAACATGGCAAGAAATGGAGTACCGACTGGCTATTGTTCATGCTAGCACTGGGACGCAGGTAGAGGTTTACTAGTGTGCAAACAAAATAATGAGTTGTTCTTACATGAGTTTCATTTTCCTACTATTCATAATTTCTGCTCTGCGAACTGATGAAATGTGACATTCATTTGCTCTAATGGAGCACATGAACAGGAGTTGCCATCTTGGCACAACCCCTTTAATGACATTCGATACATAGGCATTCCCATCTCAGCCAAACATGCCTAAAGGCCTATTTAGACAGAATGATTATCGCTCAAAATTCGCTCAAAAGCCATGTTTTGAGCAATAATTGCTGCGTCTAAATGCGCGTCCATCATGCACTTTTCGTGCTCTATTCGTTAATCCCTGACTTCTGGCCGGCTTGAAGTCAGCGATGTGTCTTATCAGGACTGGCCACTGAGTTCTCCACGGGATCTTGCTGATAGTATTCTTTCAGCAGCTATCCCACTCGAGAACAAGGGAGCTGAATGCAGATAACAGACCTCCAGCTGTTATCTGCATTCAGTGAAAGGCTTCATTTGCATGCTAATAAATTCTTAAGTAGCTGAGCAGCTACTAAGAGTTTATGCAAAATGATCGCTCAAAACTGTCACTCAAACTGACATTTCAGCGAATTTTGAGCATTCATTGTTGTGTCTGAATGGGCCTTAAAGGGGTTGTCCCGCGAAAGCAAGTGGGTCTATACACTTCTGTATGGCCATATTAATGCACTTTGTAATGTACATCGTGCATTAATTATGAGCCATACAGAAGTTATTCACTTACCTGTTCCGTTGCTAGCGTCCTCGTCTCCATGGTGCCGTCTAATTTCAGCGTTTAATCTCCCGATTAGACGCACTTGCACAGTCCGGTCTTCTCCCTTCTGAATGGGGCCGCTCGTGCCGGAGAGCTGCTCCTCGTAGCTCCGCCCTGTCACGTGTGCCGATTCCAGCCAATCAGGAGGCTGGAATCGGCAATGGAACGCACAGAGCCCACGGTGCACCATGGGAGAAGACCTGCGGTCCACCGTGGGTGAAGATCCCGGCGGCCATCTTCGCAAGGTAAGTAAGAAGTCACCGGAGCGCGGGGATTCGGGTAAGTACTATCCGGTTTTTCTTTTAAACCCCTGCATCGGGTTTGTCTCGCGCCGAACGGGGGGACTATTGAAAAAAAAAAAAACCCGTTTCGGAGCGGGACAACCCCTTTAAGATGGGACTAGCAGCCTGTTCGCCATTGCTACAGGTGGCTTTGGCTACAGAAATTGGGAAACTGGCTGTTGTATATCATTTCCGGAGCTTCTGTAGAAATTAAATGAAGTTACGGAAACAGCGTAGCACAGCGAGCTGCACTGCTTCCATAACTCTTAAATTTTGAACGAAAAAGGACTTAATTAGCAACTTGTTCCAATTTGTCCAATCTAATGTAATATTTAATGATAAGACAACCCCTTTAGGCCTCCTGCACACGAGAGGGTCGGATCCGGCATGCGGGATCCCGCAGTAGAATCCGACCATATGCCAGGCTGGTGATCCCTTACCTGTCCGGATTCTTCTTTACCTGTTCTGCGGAAGCACCAGCCAGCACTAGGCGACGACACGAACCCTGCAACCGTGGGATGGACGGCTTCCATTGACTTCAATGGAAGTCATGCAGGCCGAAACAGCATAGAAATGGAGCATGCTGCGATTTTCCTGCAGAAAGTGGAAATCGCAGTTGATATCTGCTCATGTGCAGAAAGTAGTGGTTCTCCATAGGAGGCTATGGGTGATATTTGCTGTGGAATCCGGGGGCAGCCGCCGGCCCTGGATTCTGCAAATCAAATCGGTCCGTGTGCAGGATGCCTTAAGATGGATATACCAAGTTTGGGCATACTGGTGTTGTAGTGCTAACATTTTTCAGTCTAGTTGTCACGTTGAGTCAATGGGGTCTGTACGGCGCGTTTGGTCACGGGGATTCCCCTTTTCTCCTCCCTGAACAGAGCAGGAAAGCGGAACCCCGAGCGCAGATGTGAAACTAGCCTAAGGTTCTGTTCACAATGCATTTCAGCTTTCCATTGGAAGTATAGGTCGAGAGAATTTTCTGATGTATACCTCCAACATGCTGAGTACACATTACCATAGGCATCCATGTTATTTAAAAATCTGCTGCAGTATACTGGAGAACACAAATATCCTGATGTATACCAGCTCAACGCAGGCCAACAGGTTACTCTTTTGACCTCCGTCAGGTGAGCGGGGGCCTATGGGTATGTTTTAGCCGCTTGTAACTGCAGACACAGCTCTCGTTAATTTCAGTGAGAGCCATGCCTGCAGTTACAAGTACCGGCCACTACACAGAGGCCGGCGTGGAGACTTCCACTGCTTCCACTCGGACCTCCGTGTATTTGTGGCGCTGAAAGCGGGCACACAATCAGCTGATTGGTCGAAGGCCCCGAGTGACGGACTTCAGCTGATCAGCTATTGATGACCTATCCTAAGGATAGGTCATCAATAGTATTCTCCCTGGAAAACCCCTTTAACCCCTTGAGTGGCGGGTTTTTTACCACCCTGTCAGACCCACCAGGGCAGGTTTTTTAAATGGTCTAATCATTTAATTTCAACTAATTTTGCAGTCGCGTTCCGGGAGCTATAACTTTTTCATTTTTCCATTGACACGGCCATATGAGGGCTTGTTTTTTGCGGGACAAGTTGTACTTTTTGATGGCATCATTTTTGGGTATATATAATGTATTGCATGACTTTTGTAAAAGAATTTGTAGGGAGATTGGGGAAAAAAAAGAAATTCTGCCATTTGTTTTTTCGATTTCATTTTTACGGCGTTCAGCGTGCAGAATAAATAATGTGATATCATTATTCACTGAGTCAGCACGATTCCGGCGATACCAAGTTCATACAGTTTTTATGTTTCGCTATTTTTGTACGTTTAAAACATTTTTTTCCTTAAAAGTTTGCTTTTGTGTCGCCACATTCCAGGAGCCGTAATAATTTTATTTTTGCATTGCCAGAGCTTTAGAAGGCTTTGTTTTTTTGCAGGATGAACTCTAGTCTTCACTTATCTAATTTTTTGGAACATGTGAAATTTTGATTGCTTTTTATTCCATTTTTTCTTGGGGCAATATTAAGAAAATCTGTAATTCTGACATGTTTTTTATTTTTATTTTTCACTACATTCTCTGGGCAGTATAAATAATATATTAGGGCTTAGTCACACGGTGCCCGTGTTACTGCAGGAAGAAGACGGCCGTACTGCAGGATGGACGTCTCTGCAGCATCGGAAGAAAGAACATGTGACCGGTTTCATTGCCGGTCATGTGTTCTTTCTTCAGCGCTGCTTGGAGTTGTCCGTCCTGAAGTATGGCCGTCTTCTTCTTGCAGTAAGTTCTCAGTGTACAGGCAACGATGCGCCTGTGTGACTAAGCCCGAAAAGTAATTCTACAGGCCAGTATGATTATGCCAATACCAAATTTTAATAGTTTTTTCTTTTTCGCTACTTCTTCACACTTTAAAAAAAAAAAAAAAAGTTTTTTTTATCACTGCATTTAAAGACCCCTAGCATTTTAGTTTTTTTTTTTATCAGTGGAGCTGTGTAAGGGTTTTTATTTTGCGGGATGAGTTGTACTTTTTATTAGTACCACTTGTTGATCCGTGCAGCATTTTGATCACCTTCTATTCTGTTTGTTGTATGGTAAAATGGGCTAATTTAGCTATTTTTACCACGTTTAACAATTTTTTGCCATGACGTGCAGCTTGCAGATTAAATAATGTACTAACTTCCTTCTCTGGTTCATTGCGAACGCAGCAATACCACATGTGTAATTTTGTTTTTAATTTTTTACAAAGTAAAGGGAAAAAGGTGGGGTTTTGGCGTATTTATTTTTTTATAATTTTTTTACTATTTTTGATTACCTTTTTTACATTTTTGTCCCTTTAGGTGATTTGCATAATACCTTTTTTCTTCTTCTAATACTCTGCTATGCTGAGGCATGGCACGGTATTAGCCAGACTATGATGCTCAGACAAGTATACTGCGTATTTCCACATGCAAAAAAAGAACAGACTGGTTCATTGAAACAGTGTGGAAATACGCAGTGAATACATAGGTTTCTCATGTATTCTCTGCCTATTTGCGCCCGCCCATTCACTTTAATGGCCTATTGCAGTGCGTAATACGCACCAAAACAGGTAATGCGGTGTATTTATTCACGATTCCACATCTAATGAAAAAATATGTTAATGTGAACGAATCCATCAAAATCAATTAGTTCTATTCACTTCATTATATGCTGTGCAAATACACTCATGTGAGCGAGCCCTTGCTATAAAATTACAATCAGCCCTTTAAAGACAACCATAAGGCCTCCCTCACACACACATTTTTTACCACGATTAGCACGGTGCTTTCAGTATAATGGTATAACGCTCCCATTGTTTTCAATGGAGCCTCACAGACAACCGCCTGATTGCAGCACTTTCCAGCGCCGCGATTTTCTAGCGGAGAGTGTCCTATTTTTGACATTAGTGTCCCTCATCCATGATGAGGTATGCCAAACACCGCTGCGGCTGAAAGCAAAAGTAAGTTGCGGCACTCTCTGGAACGCCTGTGTGAGGGAGGCCTGAAGGCTGATGGAGTTTGACACCCCTGTTATAAACAAAAACAACCACAAAACCACACAAACATTCTCACTGGTGATGAAAATAGACAAGTCCTCACAGTGCAGACTACTAAACAGCATTCTTGTAAAGATGGGCTTGTGTTTCATCTCAGGTTGTACAATGCCAGCCATATGTGTTGTTTAATCAGTTTTTATTATAGATTTGCAAATATTAATACAAAGTAACAAAAAAAAGGTCACGCAGGACCCAGTAGCAAGTATAGTAAAGTATAACAGTTATATGCAAATTAGGAATCCATAAATGTTGGCTCTAATAGTCCAGATTTTAGAAATTATTAGGTTACCAGGTAAATAAATGGAGCCAGGTCTTAAAGGGAGGTTACCAAACAGGTAATACAGCATACCGGTTCACGACAAGAAAATTAAAATCATAATTAGTTAATGTTCTCCAAGAACAACATGAAAGTGTAAAAAGAGTGAAGTAATAAAAAGAGAAGAGAGATAGAAAGAGAGAGGAAGTGAACAGAAAAACAAAATAATAGGGGAGGGAAGAGTAATAAATATTTGAAAGGCGGAGGGGGGTAGGTTAGAAAATAACAGGAGTTAGGGCCATTAGGAATTTGGAAATGGGGTTCCCTGTTTCTTAGAATCTGGAAGATCTTATAAGGAGCTCACGTTGGGTTGCCTAGAAAAAGAGGCTTCAAAACTCAGAGAGGGATTCAAAGTCAATCCATAGTTGCCACACTGGTAGGAACTTTTCAGTATTGAGAGAGAGTTCCACGCACTATTCCTTCATGCTACATAGTTGGGACATCTCATGTTGCCACTCCAACAAGAAGGGAACCTGTGTGGTGCGACAGTGACGTGGAAGAATTGTCCTAGTTGCAGCCAGGCAACAGCTTAGTAAGTGCCTTGTCAGCACGCCAAGTAAACCATAGTATGGAAAGCAAGGCAATTTGGGGAGTATTGTCAATCTTTTGCCTGCTCATTGAATTGAGTACGCAGAACACCCTTTTCCAAAAAGGTCTTAGCATGTCACAGCGCCACCAGACATGCAACATGGTGCCCCTAACAGTTCCGGAGTGCCAACACATCTCAGATACCGAGAGGAACATGGCACAGAGGCAAACTGGGTATCTATACCATCTTGTCAAAATGTTATAGTTTTTCTCTTGAGCCACGCAGGCTATGGATGATTTATGTGTGAATATAAATGCCTTCTGCTGATCATTCTGAGATATTGGGACTCCCAATTCCTGTTCCCAGGTTCATTTAAATTAAAACTAGAATCTGTAGTGTAATTTTCGCAAATTAACATGTCATAATTAGACGGACCGCATATGTTGGAAGGGGCTGTTGGGAAAACAGACTCTCAAAGGGTGTAAGCGCTGATCCAAAAACATTTTCATCTCCCTGGGTAGCAAGGAAAAAGAGCAGCTGGAAAAATTCCAACCACGAGAAATTACTTTCCCTAAATCTGTTCCTCAAGTCTTGGAAAAACGGGAACGATGAGCCATTGAGAACAAGGTGAGCTTGCATGTTTCCCCTGCTTCCCAACCTAGAAAATCTTCTCGGGAATTGTCTGGTGGGATTACTGGGTTGGAAAATATTGGTGTAAGAGGGCTACTTTCCCTGGATAAGATCTGCTTTATTTTCAAATTGCAGAGCCAGAGTGTCCCTTTCAGTACATTATTGCAGGAGAGAATCTGAGCCCCATCGCTAGGACGGATTCACGGACGAAATCTTAAAGGGAATCAAGCAGTCTGCCTGTTCTATAATCACCCATTAAAATGGTGATGCCAGTCTAAAGGGAGTATCAAAACCGCAGCTGTACGATAGTGTCACGCAACAATTATCGCTCAAAATTCATCCAAACGGCCGAAAATGAATGATAATCGTTACATGTAAATGCAGGCATCGTGCACTTTTTGTTTGAATTATGGATTTTGGTTCACTTAAAATCCATCATTCAGCCGCTGAAAGACTGAGCAAATACATTCCATTTGAATGCATATCACTCATCTTTCAAATGAAATCTGCTGGCAGCCGTGAGAACAAAGGCATGTGTTGGCAGCTGTTTGCACAGGTAGGCGTGTTTTTAAGCACACACTGGGCTCTGCAAACAATTTGTAGAGGTTCTTCTACATGCAAATGAAGATGATAAAGTGTTAATGGCTATTAACACTTTATGCAAATAGATCGCTAAATCCTTCATTTGTTTGAAAGATTATCTTTGCGTGTAAAAGGGCCTTAAGATGTGGCAGTCTGATGGCCCTATTTGCCTTAAAGGAACAAAGTAGGAATTCCCAACCTTGGCCTTATACGACACCATACAAATTTGATCGAAACCGACCTCCGTAAATTAAAAAAGGATGTAGGTGGGATGATAGGGGCAGCTTGAAAAATATTTAGGTACTTAGGCAATATGTCTATTTTTAAAGTGTTAATCTGCCCGAATCACTGAAGATCTAGTGTAGCGTATGAGGAAAGATTTTTTAATGAGCGTTCCAATAGTGCCTGGTAGTATAGTGAAAATAATTTAGATTGATCTGTGGGAACAAACACCCCCAGATATTGAATGGCCTCCTGTTGCCACCCTAAGGGGAAATTATTTTGATATGTTTTTGCTCAACTTGGGGACGGATAAATTTAAGGATTTGGTTTTAGAATAGTTTATCTTAAAATTAGATAAGTGGCCATATCTCTCAAATTCCTGTATCAGGGAAGGAAGTGTGATCCATGGCTGAGAAATATACAATAAGAGACCTTGGCCTTTTATGGCTGTCTTATACTAGTTCTCCCCCTATTTGAATAGGGTTATTTCTAATTCCCACTGTGTGGTGCTCCATAACTAATACATAAGGCAAGGGTAAGAGGGGGCAGCCCTGTCTAGTTCCATTTTTTGTATATACAGAAGAGGACAACATGCTATTCACTTAAGTGCTAGTTGTAGGGTGAGTGTAAAGGGCAAGGACCCTGGCCAAAAATTTGGGGCCTAAACAAATTTGTTTGAGTGTTTCAGCCAGGAATCCCCAATAGACCCTGTCAAAGACTTTTTCCGTGTCCATAGACAACAGACACATGGAGTCAGACCTATTCCTCACTCTGGATGTTATCAGCAGAGTTTTTAAAATGTTATCTCTGGCCTTCCTGCCTTTAATAAATCCTACCTGATCTTTATGTATGATAGAAAGGAAGGAATGGGAAAGTGTATTAGGCAATGTTTTGTAGAAAAGTTTAATATTTACATATATCAGAGACTCTGGGGACTCCGGAGAGACTGCAGAAAAGCCCCCAGAAAGGCATTAATTTCTGCCAGAATAGTTTGAAAAAAGCAGGTGTAAAGCCGTCAGGCCCATGGCTTTTTCCCGGATGGGACTGGTTTTGTATCCTCTGTCTCCTCCTCTGTGATATCCATCCCCAATACCTTCCTATAGTACTCATCCTGTGTCAAAAGAGCAGTCTCTGCAATATACCCCGAGATGCAGTCCATCATAGTAAATGGGTTCATATCTGTAAACGGTCTTATGTAATTAGGCATACTATGAGTGTCTAAACCTGCAGGACTTTTAATCCTAGGAATGTAAGTGTGAGCAGCCAGTGGATGTATTAATTGGGATAAGTATCTCCCCGGTTTGTTGGAGCATTTATAATAGAATCACTTGCATTGATCTCTGAAATGAAGATATTACCAGCCATATGTACAGGGGTGGACAAAAATATGGAAATATGTAGTCTGCTTCTTTTTCATCACAACCCTACTCAATGATTATCTGTCTCTGTCACTCAACACACATTTCCATCCACGCTGGTATTTGTCAGATGTGTTTTTTCCAGTCTTACTGTATGCAATCATAATCTTGGATACTGTGCCTCGTGATACAGCAAAAACTTCCGCTACCTTTTTTAGAGGCACCCACCATACGGGCCCCAACAATTTTACCGTGTTGGAATTCCATCAGCTCTGCCACGATTCTCTCACAACCGCACCGAACGCCATCTCGTAGACAAACTACGCTTACTACATGTTGGTGCTGTTATACAGATCATCGTATCACACAACAACTACAGCACCACCTACTAACTCCGCTGTACACATGTATGGATCCGGGATCATTAGGAGGGATCCGCATGGGATTTTAATCATTACCTTTGAGATGGCCTTTTGATTTAGTTTAAATTTACTAGTATTGTAAAATATGATTTATAATCCCATGTAATTTAAGGCATACATTTCGTGCGGTGTTTCCATATTTCATGTACTCCCTATATAATGCACTCTTTCTTTTCTTTTAAAGTTTCTTTTCATGTATCTTTAAGGATGCAGATAGCAGTCATTTTTATTATATATTTTGTTATCTAGGTATCAGACAGGTGTTATTTCTCAATAACTTTAGATGACAACACTGAAGATTAGTAATAAAATCAGGGAGATTTAAGACAAAGATCAGACCTCAGCATTAGAGTAAGGCCTCGTTCACTCGAACATGTGCGTTTTCACGCTGGCGGAATGTTATTAGCTGTTTAGTCATTCACAACCCTCAGTCACCCTAGACGCAAGCTCCCTCCATGTTTTTCACTTTTGCACTGCTTTCAATTGTGTGATATCCATGCCAGTATCAGCCATCGTGTCCTTTGGCGGCCTGGTCTTATTTTACCATGATCTGTCCAAGCATTATAGATTTTTCTAGCAACTCTTCTCACATTATGTGGCCAAAATACATGATATATCGGGTCTTATGGGATTAAGGACTTCTCTGATTGTTACTTTCGCCATCCAGGGCATACACAGCAGCTTTCGCCAGCACCACAGCTCAAACGCATCAATCCTCCTTTTATCGGCTTTTTTCACAGTCCAGCTTTGACATCCATACATGGCTATGGAGAAACCAATGGTTTGCACCGCATCCTGTGTTTAGTTGCTATAACGATATCCCTACTTTTCCAGATTTTGTCCAAGTTTAGCATCATGTTTCGCCCCAATGCTATCCTACGTTTTATCTCTGCCATAGATTCTCCAGCCTGGTCAATTTTTGAGCGAAGGAAGATGACGTTTTCACGCATTTAATGGCCACAATGTTAATTTTGATTTAAATTCGGCCATTTTTTGCAGTTGCCATAATTTTAGTCTTCTTTAAGTTCAGGTAGAGGCCCATTTTTTCACTTTCAGTTTTAATCTTCCATATCAGCTGCTTCAGACCTGCTTCTGTTTCTGCAAGCAGAGTTGTGTCATCCGCAAAACGGAGATTGTTGATGTTTTTTCCACCTATTCTCACCCCGGTTTCCAATTCGTCTAGGTTCATTTTCCACATGATCACTTCCACATATAGGTTAAACAAGGGTGAGAGGATGCAGCCCTGTCAAACCCCTTTGCTGATCCCAAACCAATCTGTGCCCCCATACTGTGTTCTCACAGTGGCTTCTTTATTGGTATAAAGTGATTTTATCAGCCTAACTAGATGTGCCGATACGCCCAGCTCTTGTAGGGCCACCATAGCTTGTCATGGTCGTCACAGACAAAGGCCTTGATGTATTCGATGAAGCACATGTAGATATTCTTTTGATATTCTTGAGCTTTTTCCACGGTCCATTGCAGTTTTGCAATATAGTTACGGGTGCCGCGTCCTCGCCAGAATCCTGCCCGTGCATCAGGGAGTGCTGCTTCAACTATTAATTTCAGTCTTTCCTGTGATCTACTATCAGAAGCCATGACAGCTTCTGATAGCAGATGTTTTTTCCTTTTAAATTTGAGGAAAGTCCACAAGAAATCCATACTCTTTCCGTAACAGAAATTGCTATGCTTTGGATTTCAAAATTTCTGTGCTGACAGTTTTCTATTATATATTCATAAGATCTGTAAAAAAGTAAAAGCATTTAACAAGTATGAAGCCGTCAGTGTGCTGACATATACTTCCAAGTATGACGCCTACATATACAATACTTTAATAATTAAAAATTATATTTTTGCTAGTAGCCAATATTATGTGCTCCGTTATGCACGTTGTTTCTGCTTATGTAAACCAAATGTTCCTATTTACTGCTACTGTCTGACCTATGGCGGCTTCACACGTGAGTAATTCGCTGCGTGCCGCCTGCATGCGATAGTCACGCCGCACGCAGCAAGTACACAATAACATTGCTGATCACCATGAACGTCTTGGTGTGTATGTGCGTGTGATATGCGCCAAGATAGGACATGCTGCGATCTTTATTGCGCAGGTATTTTGTACAATGTGTGTTAGCGGCAATATGGGAGGGAGTCTATGGCAGATTGATACAGCCTTACTGCACAGAAAGTGGCCCAACAAGGTCATCAGTACAGACTGTTACTTGTACATAATTCAGTTTTTCACATGTAGGATTATGTTATGTATTCTATTTAAATTGTTGTCTAAGATTACAAGAGACCTCCCAATTGTTGGGCCAGAAAAATCAATTAACTACGATGGCTTTTGACTTTGTACTCAAACTGTCTGTTGTGTGTCTTCTGCGGATATTGCTACATGGCCACATTATTTTTGCTTCTTATATTTTTTTTTGTAATTTCTTATTCTAAATACAGTTCCATCTATGGGAGAAGAGATTATTTTGATTACCGTACCAGCTGGTGGAGAACGCCGGCATGTCCAGCAGCAACACGTGTGCAAGTAATCCAGGCAGAAGGATTTACAGGACAGTGGGTGCAGGTTAGATTTCTTACCAGTCTTTCCTCTGTGGGTCTTCCTTAAGTACTCTGGCTGCAAGTGACATTGCCAATCTATCTCTCAAAGGCAATTATTTGCTGTCTTTAAAGAGACTCTGTCACCATCTTTTTGCACGCCTCTCTGATGGCTGCACGAGGTAGTGACAGTTACACTGACTGCAGTGATATGTCTGCTGTGTGTATCTGTGCAGTAGTTTTGGAGAAATTGCATTTTATCAGTAGCAGCACATGCATAGAGGACTACTTAAAGTAGTTCTGCATATTTATGGGCTACAGGCCAGCTACACCCGTGCCACCTCTCCTCCAGCCAATGACTGACCACTGATTGCATATTAGTGTGCATAGAGAGACAGCTGCCAATCATTGGCTGGTAGGTGGGGTGGGTGTGGCCAGTCTGCAGCTCATGAATATGCAGGACTAGTTCTGTGTCTGGCTGCTACTAATTAAATGCAAGTTTCTCCCAAAATTCTGCACAGATACATACAGAAGACACATCACTGTGATCATTGTGACAGGCACTATCATATAGTGCTCTCAGGGAGGGCTACAAAAATATGGTGACAGAGTCTGTGTGTACGAACAACTAAAAAAGTGTGAGGTTGTGACAACACACACATTATGAGGATCTTGGACAGGCAGTAAGCGGTCTCTAAGTTGTGTTTCAGTAAGCAGTCTTGGGCTCTCCACAGTTGTTAGTATTACAGCCCCATTTGTCACTAATGTTGCCTCAAAACACAATATAGTATAAACTTCCTTGTTAATTAACCAAAGAATAAAAGTTTCTCACCTTTGCATCAGGTCGTGCTTGCTCCTGTCTTATTTTTAGTTCATATCCTTCTTTTAGCAGAGAATGCTTTCTATCCCATGCCACTCGATCCTAGTGGCTCTTCATTTCATAATCAACCTTTGTCTCATTCAATGAGGTAGTAAAATTAATGAAACGCTGGCATGTTGCTGGTCGTCAGACCCTTCCGCAGTTTTGCATTGGTAGTGCGCACATTTGGATGTAGGCAATATCGGCAGTGCCGGAAGCCTAGGACCCCAGCCAACAAAAGGGTGGATTGCTACTGTGCTCTGGCTCGTACTGTCTGAAGTAGTACTAGGGCCAAAAGAGGGGATAGCTGAATATGCAAAGAGGTTCATAAGGCCTCATGTCCATGGGGAAAATCAGAATAAACTCACCTGCTCCGGACAATGCGGATCTTCCTTCCTTCACGGCCGGATCTTCTTTCTTTGGCCCGGCGGATGTGCTCGGTACGCCAGCATCGTGCCGCGTGCATGTGCCGGGCCGTAGAAAGAAGATCTGGCCGCTAAGAAGGGAAGAACCGCATCGTCCGGAGCAGGTGAGTTTATTTCTGGTATGGGTGTCCCGTGGATCCGGACGGCTTCCAAAGGCTTCAATAGAAGCCTGCGGGAGCCGTCCCCGCGGGAGACCCGCACGAAAATGGAGCATGTCCATTTTTTTCCCCGCACGCGGATCCGCGCCTGAGGGGAAATATGACATCCGCAGGTATTTAACTACCTGCGGGTGTCCAATGCATCCCTACGGGGTGCGGATCCGCGTGCGGGAGAAACGCTGCAGATTTTAAGCCCGTGGACATGAGGCCTAAAAGTAGTGGGCTCCTGTGAAGGTACTGATGCTTTGGAAGAACGTTCCAAGGATGCCATGTTAGTGGATGTGTAAATGGGGGGTTTGCATAAAGGTATTAGTGAAAAAAGAATATTAAAAATCCCACTGACAGACAATATAAAAAGGGCAAGGCAAACTACGTTAGGGCCAGTAGAAAGGATCAAGGATAAACCACAAAGGGTCCTAATAGTGCATGCTGTCATAAAGGGGATATTACAAATGGAAAGGCGGTTACCAAGGCCGTTTTGTGTTCATCCTGGCCACACTACCTGTTAAGCTACTAAATGACAAAAATCTGTGGTGACAGACTCCGCACTACTGTCACCACACTGGACCTGCAGGCTGAGTAAGTGTAATTCCACTTAGGTTTCTGTATGGCCGGTGGGCCTCGTAAAATGAGTTATCCCGCGGACCTTACGTTTGGCATGTGTGATGTACAGTGTTCCCATCTGAATTGTATGATTACAGGTCTACATTTTTGTATGTCAAACATGTACTTTGTACCAGTGATACAAGGGGTCTGAAAAGTCTTCAGAACCTTTCACCTTTTGCATTGTGTTAGAATTAGTCCATTGCAGGATATGATGAACTACCGGTAGCATGTAGAGGAGAGAAATGAATATTTTGAATTGTGTCCCTTTATCGCCAGGTTAAGCAGTTAGATGGGAGTGTACTGGATGTGTTGTTGACATTTTTTTTACCCCCAGGCATTGTGGAAGATGTATAAATTGTGTATAGAAATATTCTTTACTATATGTGCAGTGCAGCATGAATGATCTTAGATCAAGAACACATCGAATGTATGAACTGTAGTGAGCGAGATGTGAGTTTTCACTCATCAAAAACATATTTACTTAAGTAGGGATGCAACTAAGATTCTGCTTATTTGTTGGAGTAAAAAGAAAATATTTCAGCCATTTATAAATATATGATGAATAATGTGTTATGTTTGTGTATATTTTTAATGTGTGAAATTCTATGATGTACAATAGGGGTGTCTAGCTTATTTTACCGAGGGCCACGTCAGCTTTTGGTAGCTTTCAAAAGGCTGATTGTAATTATAATACTATATAGTAATAGTGGTCCAAGTAGTAATAGTGACCCCAATAATACAGTCCACCAAAGTGGCCCCAGTAGTAAGAGCGACCGCCCTGTTTTGGCTCATGGCTAGGTAGCATCCCACTCACTGAGCCTGCAGCACCAGTTCGGTGGCGGGAGTGCAGGGTTTGTGACCGCTCCCCATAAAGGATGGCATACGCAGACGCCGGAGAAGAGAGGTAAGCGATCATAGACTCTACCACTGCCACACTGGCGCTGCAGGCTGAGTGATGCCTGTCAGGTTGCTTCATGGCTCGTGAGCCTTAATTATGACAAGTGTGATGAATAGAGATGAGCGAGCACCAAAATGCTCGGGTGCTCGTTAATTCGAGTCAAGCTTTTTGTAATATTCAAGAGCTTTATTCGAATAACGAACCCCATTGAAGTCTATGGGAGACCTGAGCATTTTTGCAATTCACCCGCTGGGTGCCGGGTTTTTTTTTTTCTCTCTCTCTCTCTCTCCCGCCACATACTGCTGTGGACGTGCACACGCTTGCACGTCACAGCAGGCAGTGGTAATGCAGGGAGGGGTTGAACACGGCGCGGTACTCACTGAAGTAACGAGCACCATAGAGTATGCTAATACTCAAACATGCATCAAGCGTGGACGAGCATGTTCGCTCAACTCTAGTGATGAACAATGTTCCCATCTGTATTGTATTATTACATGTCTACATTTTTGAATGTTAAGCATGTACTTAGCACTAGTGATACAGTGAGTCTGGAAAGTCTTCAGTCTCTCACTTTTTTCCATTTTGTTATATTCTGATCTTTTGCAAAATTAATTAAAACAATAAGTTTTTCCCCCATCATTCTGCACTCAATACCCCATAATGGCAAAGTAAAAACAAAATGTCAGAAAGCTTTGTAAATTAAAAAAAAAAGTGATAGCATTTTTTTGGATTGATAAGTTCCTGAGATGTTTCTATACCTTGATTGGACATCATTTTAAAAGACCCACCCCTGTCTATATACGGTCTTACAATGCACCAGAGCCAAAACCAAGCCATGAGAAGGAATGAGCTGTCTGTAGAGCTGAGAGACAGGATCGTGTGAACATTTCTGGAGAGACCTGAAAATAGCTGCCGACAGATGGTCCCATCCAACCTGACTCAGCGTTAGAGGGTCTGCAGAGAAGAATGGCAGAAAATATCGATTCCAGATGTGCAAACCTTGTGGCATCGTATCCAAGACGACTGGAGGCTGTAATTGCTGCTTCTAAGTGCTTTAACTAAGTACTGAGTACAAGGTCTGAATGTCAATGCAAAGTGTTAGTTTTTAATATATATTTTTTTTTATTTACATAGATTTCTAAACATTTTGATTTCATTTTGTCATTTATAGGGTACAAAGTGCAGAATGATGGGGGTAAATTATTATTTTTTTTCAATTTGCCCAAGGCCACGACATAACAATATGTAAAAAAGTGAAAGGGTCTGAGGACTTTTTGGACCCACTCTGTATGCGGTACATCAAAAGTACCAACATAGTCAGCATTCGTTGGTTTGGATATATGTCAGATGTAGCATATATTCCTTGTATTACTTTGTGTAACTAGTCCAGTTGGGTTACTACATGTGTGTTTGAATGAAATGTCACAATATTGACAGCTGTGTAATCAATCAAGACAAGAACTAATTAACATTTACAAACAACATTCTAGGGTTATTTCATTATATGGTTCACTAACAAATTATATTTATACCAACATATTTTAAGCGTGGATAACAATCGAAGAAATATGATTATATCATCTTGAAAATGTATACAGGCAAAGAATAATATATTTTTTAAATATATTGTATAGAGAGGCCTTATTGGGTACATAAAACGTTCCTTGAAAGGTCTCTTTGATCTTCAGCCAAATGCCTTGGCAGTTGAGCAAAGATTACAGGAGGAGTGTACCAGCTCCAATGTGTTCTGCCCTGTTGTTCCAAGGTCGTTATTTCACTACCTGGCTTCTATGTCGTGTGGTGCGACATGTCTCAAAAGGAGGGATGATTGACTTTATACAGCATCATTGGGATGGCCCAGTTTTACTTTAATTGTCAATCATTTCAAAAGTTTAATGTTGGGAAACAGATAAAGATACCTCAGAAACAGCTGTAAAAAGTTCTGTATCCATTCCAGAGGATGCAAATTGATTTTGTACAACTGCTAAAATAATAAGAACTGCCAGAAGCTACGCTGTTGTATTTCTGGATGGTTAAACTTGGTGGGTAGAGAATGGGCCAGGCAGAAAATAGACAGCCCAAGGTACTGCCAAGGAACTACTATTGATTACTTGTAGGTCTGACATATTAGGAGTCTTAGATAGAAGTAAGGTTGGTAAGTTTTAGCGCTTTGACGAAGAGTTAGCTAACATTTTCCTTGAAGTCACAAATTTTGTTGTATGCCATGTTTTGCATCAAAATGTGTGACAATTACCTTGTCTTCCTACTACTTTTGAAAAGTGGTAAAAAGGGAATTAAAATGGAAGAGTTTTGTTATTCCCCTTTTATTTAATGCGTTTAACGGGAACTTGTCACCACTAACTAAGTTATGGTGCTCATACAGCGGGTTATCTGGAGTCCAGGGAGGTATTTCTCTATGTGCTAGGAGTGCCTGCGCACAGCCAGTGGTGAGGCTGCACAGTCCGCATTGACTTTCGTGGGTGACAGCACTGGATCTGGGAGTCGGGTAAGTATAAGTAATACCTCCCCAGATTGCAAGGAACCTGCCATATGAGCACCCTAACTTAGTTTACGGTGCTCATACCTGGTGACAGGTTCCCCTTAAGTAAAATGGAAAAGAACAGAAAGCTTTCAGTTTACTTCTGTCATTGGTTCAGTTAAAGAAAAATGTAAACCTATGATAGTGCTGCAGACTAAGTTCCCATTTTTTAATGGATTAGCGCAAAGGAGCAGAAGCAAACTGAAAACTTTCAGTTTTTATTTTTTAAACCCATTCAAATCTAATGGGGAAAAAGATGGAAACGTTTCTATTTTAATTCAGTTTCTTTGTTCCAAAACTGAAACAGAGACTAAGTTCTAACTGACTGTCATAACTGAAGTGTGACTGCAGCCTTACTGTATACAAAGCACAACTGTGTCACAATGTCACGTATTTATTTTCTTGTGCCACTTTCTGTAGACCCTTAACCGTTTCCAGTCCAATTTGTATCCTGGTTTTCCTAGGGGGCTTACTCTTTTTCTGCTGTTATACAATGGCGCTATCTGCTGGCTAAAGCCAGTACTGCATGAGGTGACACGTTGGATAGGCTCTGACAGCAGAGAGGCTGGCAATATACAGTAAGAAAACCCCCGACAGATGTCTTCCAACATCGAAACTGTACAGCCTTAAATCATAATGTCTTCACAGGTCAGACAGTGGATTGGAAAGGCTTAAGTTGTGTTGCATGTAATGTAACTAGTAGTTACAAGACTGTTGTTGCTATACTAGTTTTACATTGAAATGTGAGTGAAGATTTTCCATAATTTTCCTCCCAAGTCAATTATCCAGGCACAAACACACACAGGGGTCATTCCATACAGTGAATGTATTATGTTTATTTGAGAAGGAAGATCTCAACTGAGTGCCTAACAAAAGGCAGCAGCTCAATTGTGTACAACAAAAAAAAAGCAACCATGGCCTCCATCAATGAACAAAAATACACATCTCAGTGACTTCCATACAATAATAATAAATAGGTTAGGCTTCATCCAACAAAAAGGCACAGAAAACTGGTCACTCAGTAGTCATAAAAATTGCTAGCTATGTTTACAAAGCCACCCAATATCTGTACAGGGAAATGTAACATTATATTCCAAATGTGGAACCACAAAACATTGTTTCATTGTATGTAATAAATACCTTAAACTTGTATACAGTCTATTAAAGAATAAAAACTGTGCCACTGTAAACAGTATGTAAACAAAACTCACGTTATTCTGGACACCATATCTAAGCAAAGCCAAAAAGGTACGCTATATGCTTTATTACACGGTTGGCAAATTTGGTTTGTAGTTGTGCAACGGTCAGCAACCATTTATACAGCATTTTGGTTTTCTAGAAGGTGTGGAATACCAGCATCAGTGGGTACTCAGTAGCTTAGGAGCGTTCGGTTGGATTACAGCTTATAACAATGCAGGAGCAGGTTACAGTAATGAAGACAACATCTATTGTATAGACCGATCCCTTATCCTGCCAAACACCTACATCAATCCTTCACCCCAATAGGATGAAACGCACCAGATACATCACGGCTGGCTGTAGTCACATTCCCAATACTTCACTGTAAATACGAGAAGAAGTTATAAACCCATGTCCTGCCATGATTGATTGATAGAACCTTCATAAACACTCAACTTTGGTTCCTGCGTACATAAGGAAGGAAAGGCATCATTTCACTGACTTCTATAAAATACCTCCTTAGGCTCGGCAATGCATAAAAAATTACACGGTAACACTGGAAAATAATTTATTTTTGTGCTATGTTGGCCCTTCAGTTCTAACGAACAGTTACTTAATGTAAGGGAAAATTGGGCATAGAGTGGCATGGAGTTGCAGGATTTAGTTTGATTTTTACTTATTCCAAGCATGGACTTGCGTATGATAAAGGGATTTTCCACAAGAGCATTTTTTACACTGCCCACCTATGTACAGCTGCCTTTCCATTGTAAATAAACCAAACTTCCATCGATCACACTTGACATTAAACTATTCCTTAAAATGGATGGCCCATGCTTAGGATAAGCCATCAATATTAGATAAGTGGGGGTGCTGAGTCAGATCCCCACCAATCCGCTGTTTGAAATGGCCATGGAGCTCCTCGCAATTATCGCATCCCCTTCAGTGTTTACCAGGCACAGCACTGAACCTTAACCCCTTAAAGACATGAACTACTTTGGACCTAAGGATGCAATTAGAGATGAGCGAGCGTACTCGGAAAAGCACTACTCGCTCGAGTAATTTGCTTTATCCGAGTATCGCTGCGCTCGTCCCTGAAGATTTGGGTGCCGCTGCGGCTGACAGGTGAGTCGCAGCGGGGAGCAGGGGAGAGCGGGCGGGAGAGAGGGAGAGAAAGATCTTACCTCCGTTCCTCCCCGCTCTCCCCTGCAGCTCCCCGCTCCGTGCCGGCACCCGAATCTTCAGGGACGAGCACAGCGATACTCGGATAAAGCAAATTACTCGAGCGAGTAGTGCTGTTCCGAGTACGCTCGCTCATCTCTAGATGCAATGATTATTTGGAATGTTCAACTGCAGTTTTCAAAAGTCATAACTCATAGCTTGTCTATTGCGAGGGAAGCTGTAGTTTTTAAATCGGTACCATTGTGGGGTACATATAGCAGAGTGAAAAAATGCAGCAATTCTGCCATTTCTTAGGTTGTTCACTTTAGAGTATAAATGACATGATAACTTTTCTGTGGATGGATACAATTATGACAATATGAAAATTATGCGTATAGGTTTTTCAGTTTCATACAACGAAACTCCTTTTTTTGGAAAATATTTTTTTTCTGCATTGGAGCATTCCAAGACTCATAACACTTATTTTGGCTCTTTTTTGCTATAGCCTTTGCTTTGCGGGATAAAAAGGGTTTTCTTTTTATTGTATGGGACATTGCGGATGCGGTGATACCAAACATATGGCCTTTTTAAAACTTTTTTTTAATAAGAAAAGTGCGCAAAACAGTTTCCTTAACTGGAATTAAAAAAAAAAAAATTTTTAGGATTTCTCAGATAACACACTGTAGTTCCTCCACGCTGCAGTGTATTTATTTACACTGAAAGCCATGGCACACCTGAAGGCTCTGGTTGCCATGCCAACCCATCGGCCCTCTGCCAAAATGGCGGAGGACAAATGACATCACAGAGGGAGCCCCCTCCCTCTTAATTCTATACATGCTGTGATCAATATTCATTGCGGCATCTAAGGTGTCTACAGTGGGGATTGGGCTTCTCGCGGATCCTTCAAGCACATGGTGAAGCCACGTGTAACAATCCTGGATGGCAGCACTTTTATAGAGCTCGAAAAACTATGCTGCCATATGGTGCTTTTGTACAGGGATACCTTGAGGGAACAATATATCAGTAATACGCCATTTGATGGCGCATTTTACATACTTTTTGCAGATTCATACAGATTGTGAAAGAACACGAATATGATAGTACAGTCTAGTCTAGAAATACTTATCGACAGTCTCTAGCTGTAATTTCAACATGGCTGTTTTTGGTTTTATGATTAAAAATTTTTTTTTTCCCCATATATTTCAACAGTCATCAAAAATACTAGGAAGCGCTAATTAAAGAAGAACATTTGCATACGAGTACTTCTGTACAGTGGGAATACTTTTTGTTGCAATAACTAAAAAGACAAAGGCAGATTCACCTATGGTGCTGCTCAGAATACGGCCAGGGCGCTTTTTAGACATACATTAGTGTAGATGTAATGAAGCTACAAGCTACTCTGACATAATAGGACAGGTTTACAGATAACGAACAATTTTATGTCATTGAGCTTGCCAAATAGGCACACACCCTTTGGGTCATTTGTTGAACCTTTAAAGGGCAACTAATATTTTAAAAATGTGTAACAAGTCGCAGCACTAGATCAAAAGTTGTGACTGGTGGGGTTCGAGTCCTGAGACCCCCACTGATTGCAGAGTGCTCAGCGGTGATGGGCAGACCAGTGTACAGAGCCATAGAAAGTACATGTATACGCTTTCATACTTGGCTTTCCTAGCTGAGGAGAGCCAAGCAAAGCTCAAAACAACTATGAGGGCACGTCACTATGCACTTCTGCCCCTTCGTTTCAGTGTTTGGTGGGGGTTTCAGAATACAGTCCCCAATTAAAAAGTTTGATGTGCTGCTATGACATGACAGATGTTTTTCATGTTAGTTACCCTTTAGTAAATATGTTGGGTCAATTTAATTTGGCAAGTGGTTATTATAACATTATAACGTCATGTTTTGTGGAGATTGGCGCAGTCCGCTATTTGTTCCATTTGGAAAATGGGAATGAAAGAACAGAATCAAATAGAAATATTTTTTCCATTCTTAATGAAAACCCATTGAAAACAATGGGGAACAAAACAAAAACATTCAAGACCCACTCACATGGGCGTATGTGTCGCACATAAAATAGGCAGTATACACCCTTTGCTGCATATGTAAGGTCCCCATAGCCTATATTAGTCCAAAATAGGACATCCTGTGGTTTTTATTATATGCGCATGGAAAAAAAAAAACACGGGTGTGAGAGGCCCAGTAGAAATCAATGGGCTTTTAGCACCATGTAGCACATGCGCATAATGAATGACACACCGCCGTGTGAGCAAACCCTTCATTTCATTTTTAGAACCGTTTCTCTACTCAATCAGAGGAAATAAGACTTTCTTTAACTTTTAACTTTAGAGAGGTCTGTCTACACTACCACTTACTGAATGTCCAATTACTTGATCATTAACTATCTGGTGCAGAGCTGTAAACCTGGCAGATGCAGTAGATTACATATCCGGTCATGTAGGTGTCTTTCTGTAAAACACAACGTGACGCTCACACCTTTTTCAGTACTTTAGAAACGCAGCTGATCAATGAGAAAGAAATTTAAAACATAAGAAATGTTATTAGAAAAAGTTAAACTATCACTTTTCCCTTGAGCAAATAGTTAATACAAGCTGTATGAAACTTTTGAGAGTAGATTACAAACTTCAGCACCATTAGCAGATGCAGATACCGCAACAACAACTTTGGGCTTATCTTGGGTTTTTGTGCATCACATGATGTGGCAGCGCAGGAAACCAAACATGAAGAAAAAAACAAAAACAAAAACTAGAGATACCTTATTGGTAGGTCACAGGATCTTTAAATCTCTCCCACCATCTACAGAGCTTAGCAGATTTTTCTACATTTCCTGTATGTCTTGACATTATATATATCTGAAATCCTATGTAGGCTGAATATACAGAACTGCTGGCTATTTGTGTTCCTTTAGATTGCTTGCTTGCTAAGGACAGATTCACGCAGGTGTATTTCCCACCCATGTGCTGTCCACGTATTTCACAGAAAGCACATAGACCCATTATAGTGAATTAGGCTATTCACATGGCCGGTTTTTTTTTTCACATGGACTGATAGTCCCTGTGGGGCAAAAAAAAATTAACAGTATGTCCTATTCTGGTCCATATCACAGACCAGAATGGGACATACAATGTCTGCCCGTAGGTATCAGGCAGCACATAGACAATTGTCCGTGTGCTGTCCGATGCGATTTGCACCCAAGAATCTCAGGACGCAACTTCCATACACCAATGAGAATGGGCCCTTAGATTATCTCTTACCCTATAGGGTGCTGTCACATATGAAGGTTTTGTTCAGGCCTTTTGATGCCCTAATTGAAGCAGACAGGTGTGGATCATGAAAGTAAAGAAAGTATACAGAACAGATACGATGTCTCATTTTTGAATCCACTCTTGGTTTTCACTTAAAAAAATGCATAAAAAAACCTGAACAAGATCTGCATGTGCAGCACCCTTAGGCCGCCTGCAGACGAGCAGGTCGGATCCGGCAGCGAGAATTCTCGCGGCGCGATCCGACCCGAGCGCCTGCAGGGATGAGCGCGTACTCACCCGCGCCTGGCGGCCCCCGGCTCTTTCATGTGCCGGCTGCCGCGCAGCCGGCGCATGCGCAGACCGGAGCCGACGGCCAGGTGAGTGCGTGCCCTGCAGAAAATTAGGACATGCCGCGGTTTGTTTGCCGCGCGAGATTTCGCGCGGCCAAACCGCGGCCGTCTGCATGGGAGTGCGTATTGTAATGCACTCCTATGCAAACTTTCAGCGGCGGAAATCCCGCGGCGGGATTTCCGCTCGTGTGCAGGCAGCCTTAAGGCCCATTTAGACGGGACGAATGTCAGGCCAATGGTGCCCAACACTCGTCCGCGCACATACTAGGGAGAGTGCAAGGGGAGAAATCTCCTGCAGCCGCCCCACTGTAAGAGATACTAGATACCATGCAGCAGCACGAGAGCTGGTATGTGCGGGGACGAGCGTCGGGCATCGTTTGCCCGACAATCGTCCCGTCTAAATGGGCCTTGAGTCAGGGAAATCAATATTTTAATGTTTCTTTATGAAAAATTAGGAATATAGCCAGTTAACTGCTCCACTAAAATGTGACCGATAAGCGGCAGTGTTAATGCGAAGGCACTGTTACTATCAGGCTCTCTGTAAACAGGAGAACATTAGATGCGGCAGAGCTGAGCTTGATATTTGGAGAACCTATTAAAAGATCATGGGGAATGTTATAGGTTAGTAGGTAAATCTATTGCAATGGCCATGCAGCCTCTAAGTCATTCGTTTATCAGTAAATTATATTTGTTTTACATACAAACAAAATAAGGGTCATCATTTTAAGAGCCGTCAGTGTCAACGGGACATGTAAAGGACATAATATAGCTGCACTGTACTACAAATCTGTGATGGCATACCACTGGCTGGTGCAAAGCTTCCCAGGAATCGAGGGTTTCATTGGATTTATTCTAGAATCATAATAATGAATAATGTATATTAAAGTCCAGAAGAATATACAAAGACTGCATAGTAAAAAAGTATGAACTCTTACCGTAGTAAAGGGCTATTCTATGGTAAATAAAAGGGGTTTCCAGTGAAATACTATTGATCACCTATCATCAGGATAGGTCATAAATAGTTGATTGGCTGGGGTCTGTAGCCCAGGACCGCGACCGATCAGTCGAGCGGGATAATGTGATATGTTTTAACAAAAATTTAGACATACAGTTGGGGCTTCCCAAGCTACTCCTATTGGTGCAATAGGAAGCGGTCCATAAATGCAGGAAGAAGTTACAATAAGTCACGGCCGTGCACAATAATATCAGAATACACATTATCCATTTGGTGTAATCAATGTGTAATAGTGAGGGCGCCCCTAGAACAACGGTCGTTTGTCAGTGAGAAGTAATATGAAGCTCTGCGATGGCAGTCATGAAATGGTTATTTTACTGGCCGCGTTGGATATTTGTGAGCCTAATGCATAATGCTCCACTGAGCACTCTATAAAAGCAGCCTGCGGGAAGAAGAATCCGATGAAACAATTACATGACATGGTCACAGCAACCGTTCAGAATAAATACCAGCAAATTCATATTTAGTGAGGCAATATCAATTTATAGTAAATGGACAGAAGCAAAATGCTCACATCTCTTAACACTGAAAATGAACATCCAGATTTTAAAAAGTCAATATTACATACATATAGTTTCATAAAACTTTATATATGTCGATACAGTGCTGAAACATAATATACAAATCTGCAGATCAACTGCATAACAGTGAGAGATTTAGCTTTCAAACATATACAGTATTAAAGTAGTGCACTGGTAACCCCTTTATTATAGGCTTTGTGTGATAAGTTACCCCACAAAAACACAACATGCGCTTCAATAAAGTAGAAATATTGCACATCAAAGATTGGCCTGCTTTTCCAGAAAACAGGGATGTTCTAATACACAAAATCATCCGTTATGAAGGGGACAAAAAACTTTCAAAATCTGTGAGCTGTTGGATAACAATATGCTGAACATGGGGGGAGGGGGTGGCGGCTGTAAGAACCTGCAATCTTGAAAGGTTTCCTTTTTCTCTATAAGCATTTGGTACTGCAGACTAACATCCACACAGAATCTTCTTAACTCTTTCCAATCCAATATTGGATTCAGGGTTTCCTGAAAGGCTTTCTCTTTTTGCTGTTATACAACAGTGCCATCTGCTGGCTAAAGCCAAGGTGTGTGCGCCAGAGAGGCCCCGACAGCGGAGTGGCTGGCAATAGACAGTAAGAATACCCTGTCGGACGTCTTCTGACATTGGAGCTGTACAAGCTTCAATCAGAATGTAGGAAGACGTCAGACAGTGGATTGGAAAGGGTTTTTAATAACTGAAGAGGCACCAATGACCTTTCCTGCATACATCAAGCTTTACACCCACATTGTGTTAATATTCTCTGCAACAGCTGTACAAAGGTGTAGCTTACCCACTCAAATGCCTGGACTCTTACGCTACCACTGGCAGTGATACAGCGACCTCTTAAGGTGCACTTGCTACCCATAAAAAGTACTTTTTATTTTAAAAAATTTCCTAAGAAAATAGAAAGGGTTTAAAAGTCTTCACTAATAAAGGGAGTTTCCAGGACATAGAAGGTTAAACCAGATTAAAACCAAGCAAAATTCAATATTTACCTGTGCCGGCAGCCCCGATGCCCACCACACAAAACCTAGAAGAAGCAGCTGCCGGTTGTGTGCCGCTCTTTTGCACGTGACTACTCAGCCACTCACAGGCTTCAGCGGCCATGGAAGAAATACCAATGAAGCCTGTGAGTGGCTGAGTGGCCACAAGCACAATGAACGGCACACAACCGACAGCTGCTTCTTCTAGGGTTTTTGCGGTGGGCAACGGGGCCTCAGATCAGGCCGAGGAGCGGCCGAGATAAGAGAGTATTCAACTTTATTTCATTTTAAGCCTATTTAATTTTTTTATGTCCTAGAAAAGCCTTTTAAGCTAAGTAATGCAAGAACCATGGATCAGTGTACAAGATTTTTATCTGTCTGTAATGCCAGTTACAAAAAAAGCAAATATCGCCATACAGGCTATGGAATAGGTGAAAGCTAGAGGCAATTTGGCAATATTTCACCCACACAGAAAGGTAACCATATAAGATGGCGTCCATCGTGTATCATCTGATGGTGTGGTTGCTAGAAGACCATACATCCAGGTATTCTCTTCACAGCTGTTATATTGGATTATAAGACTTTTATACTGTCCGACAGTATACACCAGACGAATGGCTGATATTGTAATGTTGGTGGCTAGCTAAGGAAATGTCAAAGCTGGAGTAAATATCGGTTAACTGGTAAACATCTAAATCTGGGAGTCACTGTAGAAGACTTAAGTGGCTACCTAACAAGAACTTTTCTAGATCTCAATAGAAAGCAACTCAAAATTGCCAAGTGTCATTAGCAAATTCCTAAGATTTGTCCAGATATAGAAAATCTAAGAAATATAAAAAAAAAACCTTAAAAAAACCAGACCAGACTTTAAAGGGGTTCTCCAGTAAGCAATCCGATCTGCCAGTCCCGAGTCTGTATGTGCATAGACCAAGACCTCCGCAGGAACGTACAAATCTGCAATTAGATTCTATGATACAGCAGTGCCCATCCGGATTCTGCAGTACTGAAGAACCCCATATACAGGTACAATAAGTCATCAAACAAGTGTAAACAGCAGCAATTATCTTCTAAAGGGCAATTCAACAAATCGTCTATTACATTGTGTGCAGACCTCTAGAGAAGCACTCTACTGGGATTAAAGGGGTGACATGGGATCTGGAATTCAACAGACGGTCTAAAAAGGAATAAAATATTCTTTATCCATAAAAAAGGTATAGAAATTTGTGATACAGAAACGTGGTGCAAACAAATGAGTAGACACCCTGGCCTTTTCCGTGAATGTGTGTCCCGTATATGCTACCATAAAGCTGGTGGGAAGACCACCATCATTGTGTTCTATTGCTACATGGAGGATTATCACCTTAGGACTGCTGTTGACCTCATCAATATTTCAGCTCTATATCTAAAATAATATAAGGCATTGGGAATAGTCCCCATGGATTTCCAAGAGAAGTTGTTTTGTGAGGTAACCATCTCTGCAGAATGACAATTTGTAATAACCTAATTTCATCAGTATTAATTACTGAACAATGTTGACTAACTACAATAAATATGTAGAAGATACATAATGCACATCGTTTTCTTAGGATACATGGCACATAGGCTACATGTTCACATCCACAATCCCCCGGCCACTGAACATAGTCATGCAAAAATATACAACAACTAATAGAAAAGTGCCTTGAACCAACAGACACATCAGTAGTAATAAATTAATCCATATTAAAATCAATATAAAAGTTGTTCAAGTTTTTTTTTCTTTTTTTTTTTTTAACGTTTTTGTATCAGATATGTCATGCAACTGAAATACAATTTCAACAGGCACTCCATGCATTTAGATTGCATTCACTTTATACAAAGTGTTTTTTTTAATCAAACTCCTTGGCCAGTGAATGAGCGGTACCTGAGGCAGCGTGAACCAAGACTATCCACATAGGCTTGGCTCAATTGCATTTTGGCCTTCCGTCTTATTGGGAATTTGGAGCCTCACACAAGCTAGCATGTTGACTTTTTGCCATAAAATGATATGTTGTCAGACAATTACAAAGGGCAGCTTTATGAATGTGCCAGCAGAACCCGAGGTGGCTTCTGTCAACCAACAGTCTTTTGGAATCAGGTAAGCCATATGTTTCAAGTGCAGATCCAAACTCTACCAACTTCTTTTTTTTTTTTACATTTTGGCACAAACTGCGAACTCAAAACCAAGTTTGCAATACTTCACGCATTTCCCCTCCAGCTGTATACAACCTCTTAATGAAACAGAAATCTATAACCACACAGTGCCTCGAAACAAGTAGAGCGGCTGTCCAAGACTTGCTCCACGCAGGAACACCAGCAGCGCCATTACACCTCAGAAAAAGATGTATTTTTTCCGAACTCCTTAATTCCCTGTAGAATTCGCTTCATATGACCCACTTTCATTATCCCCAGATCCTGCAAGGTAAAACAAAGAATTTGTTATCCCAAATACTGTGTGACAAATGACAGATTGTGAATTTCAAAAACATTCCACCTAAACATTTACACATGGACTTCGAGGGGAAGAGCTTCAAATCCATTAAAGGGGGTTTCCTCTATGGAAAGTGCATACTGCTGGTTTATGATCAGTGATGGTCTGACTGCAGTAATCGCTATGGATCTCCAGAATGAAGGAGACACAATGCTAGTTAAACTTTGAGAAACCTTTAGACATTTTATCAGGGCAGTGACTCTCCCTACAACCCACTGGGAAGACTGCTGTATGTATAAAATGTGCAGAGGGAGCTTGGTTCTTTAATTCTTGGGATCAATATGGGTCCCAGAGATCAGATCATCACTGATTATAAGGAGCTGGCATAGTCTAGCAATAGGCAATAATATTCTAGGATAAGGAACTATGCATAATGTGAACATGAAATCCATAAAACGTTCCCCATCTTATCCACAAGAGGTTGCTCAACTTTTTGAATCTATGTAAGAAGTAAACAAATCACCTTGGAATATTGTATTTGGCATTTTTGTACAGAAATTTAGTTGGATTGTTTTCCTTTTTGTCAACATTTCAGAAAAGAGCAGCCTAGATTATGTATGGTATAAAAACTCATTTTAAGGACATTGGCATAACAAACTGTTCATGGGTATGTGTCAAAGGGATGGAACAATGCAAATTAATGGAGATCAGTCAATGGATATAAATATGGCAGCGTAGAATGACACATTATAAAATTACAGAAGGCTAATAAAAAATAAGCGTGTTATGATGAAGGAATGGTTATTGCAGGCAGCAAATAAGCTGGAAACATTCAGTATCCAAATAATAAAATAGTTTTACAACTTTGTAAAGTGGCTTAGATAAATGTTCAACCCTTTAAGTGGCACATAATCCCAGCAAAGATGGAAACATGGTACAGGCATAGAGTGAATACAAGTCCAGGTTAAGCTTTGAGGGACCTGCATGGACCCGTCGTCTGTTAGGACTTAATTTTATGTTTATGCTTGGTGTATATGCCAGGATATGCTCCCGACATACAATGACAAATTCCACTTAGTTGCAAAAATTGCCCATTGCATCATGTCGTTTGGGAACCTAGTAATATTATATGGTTGGCAATTCAAACTCTATGTAATTCTATAATTCCCCTGCAGTCTAAAACACCAGTAATGGAAAAAAGAACGCATTTCGCTTTCAAGGGAACCACAGGCAGAATGTACCCAGGACACGGAAGCCTAGTGCCTCCTTGTAGGTTTAAGGCCGCCTGCTGACGAGCGGGTCGAATCCGGCAGCGAGAATTTTCGCCGCGGGACCCGACCCGAGCGCCTGCAGAGACGAGCGCGTACTCACACGTGCCTGGCGGCCCCGGCTCTTTCATGTGCCGGCTGCGGGGCAGCCGGTGCATGCGCAGACCGGAGCCGGCGGCCGGGTGAGTGCGTGCCCCGCACAAAAATAGGACATGCCGCGGTTTGTTTGCCGCGCGAGATTTCGCGCGGCCAAACCGCGGCCGTCTGCATAGGAGTGCGTATTGTAATGCACTCCTATGCAAACTTTCAGTGGCGGAAATCCCGCGGGAAATCCCACCGCGGGATTTCCGCCCGTGTGCAGGCGGCCTTATTCTTAAATTCTGCGGTGTTTCAGAACAAACATACTTTGAAGTTTAACTCGGGAGAGGAGCTCCGAGTCGCGTGGACAGGCCATGCTGGTCTCTGCCTGTCCACATCTCCTAGAGTGACAGGCACTTTTTTCTAACCCAGGACAACTTGTTTAATAACACAAATACACAGTAATGTTGAAAATAAAGCAATCAAACCTTAAAAAGACAACAAACTGATTGGGATCCCATTATCTCTTAAGACAACACAGTGGGTAAAGCTGCTGTGAACATGCTATAAATGTCTAAAGGTGAAAATACCATTTTAATCACTAGAGAAAATACAAAAAAAAAAGGTTAAAAAAAACAAGAAAGTTGGGACCAAAATACCGCCTATAAATAAAAGCTCAAAATGTGAAGAGTTCCTATATACCACTAAGTCCTATGTCAACATGCTCATATCTTCAGATCTTTCCAAGTTGGAAATTAAAAATAAAAAGCCAATAAAATTCAAAAACATTTGCAAAAAAACCCAGATATCCTGCTAATTGCAGTTGTCTTAATGGACTGCTGTTAGCCATGTCTACCTTCGTGTAACTTTGCAACAAACAAGAGAATTGTTTTTCAAATGCCTCAGAAAATACATTTGTATCTAAAACTCACATGCAAGCAGAGATCTACATACAAAAACAGCACAAAGCTCATGCTACTCAATCACCTATATTAACACGAGCTTGTGTTCCCAAAAACTGCCAAATCAGAGGTCAGGCAATATTTGGCGGTCATTTGCAAATGTGTTAAAACATTCTGCATACCGCAAACTGCTACTATGCCACCAAAATCTAACTTTTTGACTGCATAGCATGCCGTATATAAAATTACATCTTAAGTATCTAATAAAGGAATACAACTTAGAATTTTACTTCATTCTACTCTGTAAGAATAATACCTGAGATGTAATTTTGGGCATTTTGCCCAACTTTGTAACCCCCTGACTATTTAAATGAATGCAATATTGAAAGTCCTGTTTAATAGGTTTTGACCTTTAAAAAAACTTTAACTTAAAATTACATGTTAAGGCTGCCTGCACACTGGCGGATTTATATTGCGGAATCTGGGATGGGCGTCCCCTGTTTGGGTTCCACAGTAAAGTGCTTCTTCCTGCACACGAGCGGAAACCAACTGCGATTTCCACTCGCAGAGGAAAGATTGTAGCATGCTCTATTTTTGAGCAGATTCCGCATGGACGGCTTCCATAGCAGTCAATGATAGCCATCCCACCTGCGGTCCTTCTGCAATTAACATGGCGAAAAGGTCGCGGATTCCACATCCCCTAGCGATGGCGGGGGGAAAATCTGTACTGAGTATGTCTTACGGTGAGTCATCCAGACCATCTACAGTCCAGAAAAAGACAACGACCACGGCCGGATTCCGCTGTAGGACTCCGCATGGAGAATCCGGCTCTGCCGTGTGCAGGCAACCTAAAAGGGGTTGTCTGGGATAATTCAAAGAAAAAAGAAGAAAAAAAAGCCCCCCTATGGCAGGAAAAAACAAACTTACATCTATTCACCTCTCACGGCTCCCTGCATGCCTCAAGCTAAAAGCTCTGAGTCTCCAAGATGACGTATTGTTTACAGGGTGCAGCAGCCTGTGTACAGGACGTCACACAGGCTCCTGCAGCCAAATACAGAACTTAACGATTGCTCCCATATTATGAAAGCAACATCAAATCTCCTGGTGTTCATCAGCACCAGGGTTAGAGTACCATAACAATGGTTCTGTTAAACCATGGGAGGTTCGGCAGTTGTGTTCGGCAATGTAAGCACAAAAGAGAGCAGTGTTATGCTCATCTAAACCAAGGCAAATACTACATTTTTTCGGGGGAATTTAATTTAATTGATGATTCATTATTCACAGTCAGTGCGTGAAAATGTATTTTCTGATTGACAAAGTCTTTTCCATATATCACAAATATATGAGTCATTCCTTTCTTGTGATATTCATTATTGCTATGACTGTGGAGTGTAACTGGTATCGCTAGAGAAGCCGTACGTATATTTTACGCTACAGATAGAGTCCAATGAAAAAAACGTATAAACTGTATTTAGGCTTCTTTAAGTGGTGCAATTATTTGAAGCTGAGACCAGAACGCCGGTAAGTGTCTGATTGTAGAGTGAACAGCCAGCCCAATTAGACGAAGACGGATGATTAGTTAAGCAAGAGCTTATCTACTCATAACTTTTCTGAAGGTGAAAAAAAACATGTGAGATGCTTACCCCCTCTCCTGGGGTGATGTAATAATTATATAGAGACACAGGAGGAACTGGTCCTCCTTCCTGCAGCTGACAGTTCTCCTATAGTCCCCTTCCCTCCTAAATCACACGGAAATGAAAGCCAGCTAAAAAAGGAAGGGGGAACCACATCACTTGCTCAGTCTTTGGCTGTGTAGCAGATATTTCCAAGATTCTTGGATTTAAAACAAGAACATAAATGCTGCCCTAGGTGCAACACAGCCTGAGATAGAGCCTGTAAAAACATAGGCAGGAGTGAGAGCTGCAGGTATGTGTAGCTGTCACTTCATCACCTTATCTCTCAGGCTGTATTGTGGCTATTCCAGTTTTGTTTTAAAGTCAAGATTTTAGGCCTTAAAATTGATGCTTTAGCTGTCTTACAGCCCGAGATAAAGCCATTAGTGGCAAGGATGTTTCTCAAGCATTTTTGGCAACTTAAGTTCCTCCCTGCGAAAATATAGAAGATACATGGTTGGTAAGGAAAAGATTAAGCCCTAAGAAAATTATATCACATAGTCCTTAGCCAGCCAGAAATGGAAGGCATCAGAAGGAAATTAAAGGGGTTGTCCCGCGCCGAAACGGTTTTTTGTTTTTTTTTAACCCCCCCCCCCCCCCCCCGTTCGGCGCGAGACAACCCCGATGCAGGGGTTAAAAAAACAACCCGCACAGCGCTTACCTGAATCCCGGCGGTCCGGCGTCTTCATACTCACCTGCTGAAGATGGCCGCCGGGATCCTCTGTCTCCGTGGACCGCAGGGCTTCTGTGCGGTCCATTGCCGATTCCAGCCTCCTGATTGGCTGGAATCGGCACGTGACGGGGCGGAGCTACACGGAGCCGGCATTCTACACGAGCGGCCCCATAGAAGACTGCAGAAGACCCGGACTGCGCAAGCGCGGCTAATTTGGCCATCGGAGGGCGAAAATTAGTCGGCTCCATGGGAACGAGGACGCCAGCAACGGAGCAGGTAAGTATAAAACTTTTTATAACTTCTGTATGGCTCATAATTAATGCACAATGTACATTACAAAGTGCATTATTATGGCCATACAGAAGTGTATAGACCCACTTGCTGCCGCGGGACAACCCCTTTAACTTCTGTAGTTTCTGCAAGATATCGGCTAGATTTTCTCCAAGTTCCTGCAGGCTAATAATATGGGAAATCTTCATGTTCACTAATTTCCAAACTCTCTATTTTTCGCATTATTGACCTGCTTCTGTATGAAGGTAGATGTGACCCATTTTAAGCACGCATAGTACTAAAATGTCTAAGTTTGCTAAAACTGTTAAGGCTTTGTATTTGTCTTACAGAAGAAAGCAAATAGTGAAGCAATAAATTTCAGAAGTTGTTTGCATTGCTAACTTTGATTTTGAACAAACTCACAATTATCTAATCATAAGGAACAGCATTTAACATTATCAACAGTTTGGAAGCTATCACACTCAACTACTAGAGTTGGCGGATTTCCAGGAATCATCAACTAAGTAATAAGTGTGAAAGGGGTTTTCCAGGGAATACTATTGATGACCTATTCTCAAAATAGGTCATCAATAGTTGATCGTCTCGGGTATGTCGCTCAGGACCCCGACCGATCAGCTGATTGTGCGCCTGCTGACAGCGCCGCAATTACACAGAGTTCGGAGTGGAGGTCTCTGCTCTGACCTCTGTGTGGTGGCCGGTGCTTGTATCTGCAAGCGCAGCTCTCACTGAAATCAACGCGAGCCGTGCCTGCAGTTGCAAGTGTTGGCCACTTCACAGATGTCGGAGCAGAGACTTCCCTGCTTCCGTTGCAACCACTGTGTAGTTACGGCACTGTCAGCGCTCGCACAATCAGCTGATCGGTTGTGGTCCCAAGCTGATCAACTATTGATGACCTATCCTAAGGATAGGTTATCAGTATTATTCTCCCTCGGAAAACCCCTTTAAGTGTCTAATAATGAGGATCCTACTGCTGTGACCTCCACCAATCACAAGAACAAGGGTCACTTGTCCCTTGTTTGAACGGCATAGTGGTCGATAGTGCTACCACCATACTGCGACGTGAGCTGCCTGTTCAGCTGTAAATAGTTGGGCTTTGTTCCTATGCAGGCAAGATTCATATCCCATATATTTATTGAACAGCAAGCATATAAGCTTAACAGATCCTTTTGGGGTTTTATTCCTATCCTCCTGAGAACCCAGCCAATTTTGGATCCATCTGTCACGGACTTTCAAAATATATGCATAGACAAATACACTTTTGTGTTCTGCAAAGCATAGCACACGTATGAACAACAAAAGCACATAAGCAAACCGCAGTATATATTTATGGCTTTTGGTATACAGAGGTATACTGCATGTGTGATGTCGGGTAAAGTCACGGTTTGAACACAGCTGTAGAAAATGTCTTCATCAACCAATTTATTACAAATGACTGAGATGAGTCAAACCGTTCATTAGCCACGCTTAAAAAAAAAAATCTGTTATTTTTTAAAATATAAGTGTACAAGAATGACCCCTATAAACTATGTGACACAAGAATAATGGATTTAAAGGAACGGCCCGCCATTTCTTTTGAAAATAAAAGCTCCCTTGCGGCATAGTTTATTTTTGTAAATGACAAACCTTTTTTAAACAGTGCCCACTTGGCATTCCTGCGCCACGCCAAAAACGTCACAGTTAGGGCTCATTCACACGGGCGTACGCATACAATGTTGTGACTCTCCTGCAGCATTGTACACATTACAGCCCATACGCTCTGCCGGCAGAGACTGCGTACAGGCTACGATTGGCACTAGGCATGCCAGGGAATCTGACGTCACGGACATGTGCAGCACAATTTTTTTCCCCCTTCAAATTCCCCGCTCTTCTCAGAGCGGTGATGCGTATGGAAATTGAAGGGCTGCATATGATACGTGGAGAAATAGACCATGCTGCCATTTATTTCTCCTGCATATCGATAAGCAGTGCCACACGCAGGTGTGAATAGCAGAATGAAAGTCCATTGACTTTCATTACCTCCATTCACCGCGTGGGAAATACGCATGCGCCAATACACCCATGTAAACAAGCCATTAGACGGTCGCCAGTGACATCCAATATACAAGTCAAATAAGATAAAAGCTGATAATCCCAACTCTGTATATGTAACATAATTAATTTGGTTCTGTTTTGTAGGGAGACACTTTTGAAAAATTTTATTTTGGTGCTCTGGAAGCTTCATGGGAGCCAGAAATCTGTTTATTTGGTGCCACTACTCCGTCGAATTTAGTGTCACGAACGCACGAGTACAATGCCTGTCCTGGCAATGGGTTACCAGTGATTAAAAATGACTAAAACTGGATATAAAATAATTCTAAGCCAAAACCAAAGCATAACAGTATCAGCATTATGAGATGGAGAGTTATTAAAGCAAGCAACCACCCACCCACCAAAAATATGATGCAAAGAGATACATTTTATTGTGTAACTCCAGAAGACAGTAGCAACAAAAGCCTTATATCAAGCGGAGCGATGAAACCTTGAGATAATTGTTCCAATAAAGAGTAATACAGGATCCAAAAACAGATAAACTGATGTGCCTATGAGCAGGGGACAGCATTGGCCAGGAGAGCGATGAGATGGAGAACATGAAAAACAATTATGAAACTATGTAGCAAGACATGATGGATGCATTGGTTGATTATGGAGAATTTTGCCACATTGCGAAAATGAAAAGACTGCAATAAAAACACTAATATGGGTTTTCACCTTCCACACTGATCCCACTTATCAGAAATTGTTCAAATTTTCTTTTGAATCAAGTATTTGATATCTTAGATTATGAATTTATCGTCTAGTAAGATAGCTGTGTTTATGGTAGCAGGAATGCTGATGTTGTAGGCTGCAAGGGCAGTGTAACACACAGGGGGTGCGGGCCACAGAACAGTGCAGATTAGTTAGAGAGGTCGTCATTTCAGCCAAGCTACAAGCACATAACAAGAAGGGGACAGGAAAGAGGTTTAATTCCCATAAGGAGGAAAAATCTTAAGAGAGCGGAAAAAGTAGCACAAAGGAAATACCTTAAGATCCCGCCTTTCCAGATGCACTAGCTCTGAACCTCGGATGTCATGACGGATGAAGATTTCCTTGTACTCTCCCAAACTGAGCAGATCCAGCCAAGCTGCAACTTCATCTGTGCCCCATTTTTGAACTAACAAAGTTAAGAGCAAAACCCCCTTAAAATTTCTACATGCACAAATGCATAACAAGCACAGGTTAGGCCAAAGAGTGGAAAACAGAAATGCAGTGCTAGCAAAGGGAAAAGAGAAAAGGTATCAACAGATCGAATGGTTTGATTTCTGGTGCATGCAGGTTAAAATCAACAGTAATTCAAACAAATGTCTGTACAAGGACTGGGTTTGTTGCTTTGCAGCCGTGCTTTCAGCTTCATCTCTTACTAAAGCAAGTGAACTACAAAGAATTTGCTCTACAGGTTAGGATCAGTGGTGCAAGGTACACATTTGTTGGAAAACTCCAGGAAGAACAAACTTGTATCAGAGCAGGTTCCAGTACATGGTTAAACACATAATATACAGAGTTCATCAGCATACACAAGTTACAGTATTACTGGTGTGAGCAGAGAGAAGGCATTATAATGTACTCCTGTAGACCGCATGTTATTACAAAGCTGGCCATACACATAAGAGAGAAGTCCAAGAACCTAACAGTCTTGGTAGGATTGGATGATGATCTTCTGTGTATGCAATGCATGTTCTATCCTTGGCCGTTTTCAGCCCTGTGTTGCCCATTGAAATGAATGGGCAGCGGTTTCAGAACTGCTAAATATGTCGCACAACTTGGAACCACGTTTTTGACAGCGCTAAATGCAAGTGCCCTGCCTCCAGCAAGAGATTGCTCTGATTGGTTCCTCAAGCAGTGGCTGAGCCAATCAGAACCAGCGCTCGATGAACCAATCACAGATATTCAATGAATGGCTGTGATTGGTGCATCCAGCACTGGCTCTGATTGGCTGAGCTCGCAGCACTCAGCCAATCAGAGCAATCTCTTCGAACCCTGCCACTAGCAAAAGATGCTCCATCAGCACTGACAAGTTCCCCGGAAGCCCGCTCGGAGCACTGGAGAGCAGCGGCAGGGACCCGGACAGTGCCAGCTAGGGGAGTATTGATTTTCCCAGCGCTGCTCGAATGTATGTCAGCGCTACTGAAACCACAGAAAATGCTGCGTTTCTGCAAATGTCAGTGTGAGGGAGGCCTAAGAGGGTATGCAATCAGCTGTGATTTCATGTGTATGGCCAGCTTACAATTGTACTTCTTGTTAGATTCCAGTTATAACATTCTGGCTGGAATGGAAAACCCTCACCTTTTAATATGGAATGAGGAAAGTTAAGAGTAGTATGTGGGCTGAACTGTGAAAATTCAGATGTTTTAGCTGTTCTCAAGCTAGCCCATTGCCATTGCACAGCGGACCCAAAGCAGGCAAGGTTTTTAGAGGGGCTGAGAGGAGCCCGACTCTGAGCGAAAAATAAAACTGTAAATTCCAGTCCCAACACCGGAGCAGTTTATTGATTTCTATGCTTTTGGTAACGTAAAAAATGTAGGCAGATAAGCGAGCAGAGGGGTCATTCCAGGACAAATCACCCGAGGAGAAACACCCCGTCATCCCTGATTTTTACAAAACTTTGCACATTTGTCACTAAAATGTATATAAAAATCTCTAAATTTCAGACCAATCAGGTCACGAAATACAGGAGTGTGTGAGGGGTCAGGGGTGGGGGTGAGGGGAGGGATGTGTCACTTTTCTGAAGGTCACTGCAAACCATAATGTTTGATAATTCCCATCTTGGAAACTATTGTGCGTAGGAAGACGTGCAAGGAGTCATTCTCCTCATAATAATATGCAGATTTATGACATTTTCCTAACACTGTAATTCCAATACATCTATAATGTTTAAAGGGCCAATCTGGCAAAAACACATTTTTTCATCTCTGCCCCCTCACCTGATTGCTTGTCATACTCTGGAGGTCTCCTCTGTCTATTCCAGCCACTTCCCTGCAGTGCAGCCCCCTTACCAGCCACCATCTAGATGCTGATGGTTTCACTTACATAACTATCTCACGATGCATTAGCATAGCTATACCATTTCTTTCTGCAGAGGTGGGAACATGGTGGGGGTACAGTTTAATTATCATCAGCTCCTAGTCTTCTAAATAAGCTACAGACCCCAAGTATACAGTCAAGAAGATGAGCTGTGATATTCTCCATCATAGCTGTGTGATCATCAGTAACTGTGATAGGAATGACTGTGCCCCTTTCCTGCAGCCAGGTAACAGCATAACAAACTGAGAAATTGACTAGAAAACTAACACAACTTCAAGCAAATATGAGCTGGTCAGAACTGAGATCACATGACCGTCTGAGGCAAAGGAGGCTGAAAGTATTAGATAGAGAGAAATGATTAATCAAGGTAATACTAGTTCATTCATATACTTGGGGGATAGCTACATAAGGGTGGCCCTTTAATAATGTGCAGTTATTAAGCACTGAGTGATGGTGTGCAAGTGCATGAAGAGTAAGTGAACAAAGGACATCATTGCTACAATACATCAGGAATGCAGAGGTCTAGTTTCACAGTGAACTCTCAGTGCACAGAGATGGCAGAAGCCAACATACAAGTGTGCAGGAAGATATATACCCGTATGTGGTCCTCCAGCACCTGTGAAGATTTAAAACAAGCATTTACTATAACACCTGACTAACAACAGAGAGTGCTATCCAAAGAGAAGATCCATGTGGACACTTCATCAGTGCTGGAGAACTACACAGGGCTGTGTCCCTCCCATCCCCTTTATTACTGCAGATTCTAATAATTGTGACATGATGTTGGGTGTGGTAGTAGATGGGACATATATTTCTCCTAGGCAGCAGGCTCACCTGCTAGATAGTTAATTAGTTGCTCAAGTGGTGGAGGTAAAAGGGCAGAGGAAATGTGCAGTTGCTCTGCATCTAGAGACTTAGGCCTAATGTCCACGAGCGGGTCAGATTCCGTGTGCAGGAGCCTGCAGCGGAATCTGACCCTGCATACCTGTGCAGGCAGGCGGCGGTGTCCGCACAGACTGATGTATTTCCTGTACTGTGGATGGTCAGCAAGGCTCGCCATCGGACATGCACAGTACAGATTTTTTTTAAATCTCCTGTGGGAGATGACTGAGATGTTCCCCATTTTGTGTATTTTCTGTTGTCAGCTGTGAAGATTTTAAAATGGGGATGCTACTTGTGCTCTAAACCTATAGGGAACGGGCCAATCCCCCCTCATATGATATAAACAGGACAGACTGGTTTGTTGACCAGCGAAAGACATCTCCAGGGCTCAAGTTACAGGCGCATGGCAAAAAAGAATGTCTTTGTGTTAAAGGACAGGAAATGACTGGAGAGAAATACAGGAAGTATTTCTTATGGACAGCAAGTCAAGAATGAATAGAGCATGATCAAGGGAAGCTCCTTCCTAGTGAATAAGCTCACAGCTACCTCACAAATACCTCCCTATGAGAGTGACCTATCAGCACACAAAACGTTGTAAATGTACCTGGATGCCCCACCTTCTTGACTGCTTTCCCGCAGGATCCGCAGCCAATCTGTAGTATCAATGGAAGCTGTCCGTACTGAAATGCAGCATGCTGCGATTTGTTTTCTGGAACAAAAGGTTCGCAAAACAAAGCCGCCTGCTTTAATTAATTTGAAGACGCCCATGCTTTTCTATGGGCGGCTTGATTTGTGATCTCCTGCATGGATTCTGCATATCAAATCCGCCCGTGGACATTGGGCCTAACACCCGAAGCTGTGGAAGCTGCTACAAGTCCTGTACTTGCACACAGGTTTCCGTTTGGACTTGTTTTATTTTGTTAGGCTGGGAGGACTAGCTCACCAATTAGTGGTTAGGAACGTGTTATGTAAAGTTTGAGCTGGGAAGCCAATTATTATTTTGTATTCTTTCCTGAAGTGGCTGATGTATGTAAAGCTGCACTTAAAGGGTGAATGCAGACGGCCGGGTCGGATTCCGACAGATTCTTGCAGCGGGATGCAACCCGTGCCTCTGCAGTGAACTGTTGCTTCCGGCATCTTCTTTCTCTGCGCCGCGATGTGCTGGCTGGCGCACAGCCGCGCATGTGCAGTGCAGAGCCGGTGCGTCATCGATGACGCATCAGTGCGAGACTCGCGCTAAAATAGGACATGCTGCAATTTTGTGATCGCGCAAGCTATCATACGGTCAAATTGTGGCTGTCTGCATAGGATTGCATAAACGAATGCAATCCTATGGCAGCATGCAACGGCGGAAATTCTGCACAGAATTTCCGCCAGCATGCATTCAGCCAAAGTCAAATTTGTTATTTTGGTTCATAGGACCCATGGTCAAGCTGCATGCGTTGATGGTGTGACCATGATATACCCCAGATAGTAGAATATTAAACCTTTTTCTACCCTTAAAACACTAAAAAAAGTGACAATACGCAAGTTATAATGACATTAATAAGGATTATTTTTCTCCCGGCTGCCGTTGTCTAAGCCTGGCTGCATCCTATAGTCAGGTGCGTTTTATAGTCTGAAAAACAGAGTGTGTATATATCTTAGTAATATAAATCTACCGTATTTCTATTTATGCCACTCTGTGTGGGTACTAATTGGAGATGAGCAAATGTACTCGTTTAGGGCTATTTCGCAATCGAGCATCGCTTTTTTCGAGTAACTGACTACTCGGGTGAAAAGTTTCGGGGGGCGCCAGGGGGCGGCGTGGTGGAGTGGGGGATAGCAATAGCAGTGGGGAGCTCTCTCTCCCCCCCCCCCCCCCCCGAATCTTTTCACCCGAGTAGGCAGTTACTCGAAAAAAGCGATGCTCGATTTCGAAATAGCCCTAAACAAGTACATTCGCTCATCTCTAGTACTAATCATCGGAATTTTACAGTGTGAATCCCCACAATCCTTAGAGTTAAGAAACTTTTAAGGGGCATATACGTATAAATAACATTTTTTTAAAACAAATTTTGAAATTTTTGTTCCAATTTTACTTGTATTTGAATTACAGTGTTAGGAACACCATGTTACATATCATTATGATGAAAACAACGCCTTGCACATCTTCCGACACCCAAAAGTTTCCGAAATATGAGTTATCAAAACTTATGGTTCTTGGTGACCTTTGAAAAAAATTGCTCTCCCCTCTATTTCTTGACCCCACAAGTCTGAAAATTGAGATTTTCATATACATTCTAGTAACGAACAAATGTGCAAAGCTTAGTAAAAACCAGAGATGATGGGCTGTTACTTCCCCTTAGGTGATTAGTCCTGGAATGACCCTGCGGAGTTACAATTATTGTATGTAAGACTTATTCCTATGTAATGTGGCTCTTTAATGTGATATTGCTGTGCTGACTGCTGGCATTATCACATTTGTTCCATGACACAGATCTTATGAATGCTCTCTTTACTCACAGGGTACAAGTTAGAGCTCAGCATGTGACTAGAATCACCATGTACAATGCCCTTCGTCACGACCAATTTCAAAATGCAGCGAGTTCTTTAATGTATTTACAAAGGCATCAGAAAGGAAGGAGGAGGAACAAAAACATAGAATTTACCAGACTGACAAATCCATTTCCACAAAAATGCCTTGATAAACCTGGTCCTACCAGGTTTCTGAGAATGGACGCCAAGGACTGATTAGAATACAATGTAACAGGAAGAACAAGGGAAATACAGTCATGTGTAAAAGTTTAAGGCAGGTGTGGGAAAAACACTGCAAAGAAAGAATTTTTTTCAAAAGTAGGAGTCTAACTTCAAATTTCTTCTGCAGCGGGACAATGACCTCAAAGATTACATCTTAAGCATCAAGAGCAACGGGGAGTCCTGGAAGTGATGATACGGTCCCACAGAGCCCTGATCTCATCATCATGGAGTCTGTCTGGGATTACATGAAGAGGCAGAAGGATCTGAGCAGGCCTGCATCCACAGAACATCTATGGTTAGTTCTCCACGATGTCTGGAAAAACACACCCAGCTGAGTACCTTCATACACCATACACTTAGAAGAATTGATGCCGTTTAGAAAACAAAGGCTGGTCACACCAAATATTGATCTGATTTACATTCTACTTTGTATTTTGATTGACTAAAATACAATTAACACTTCTATTTTTAAAAGCATTCTTACTTTGCAGCATTTTTTCCGAACTTGCCTAAAACTTTTAGAGTACTAAATACGCCTGCTAATAGGCGGGACATAACTCCTCGCTGGGATTGTTACTGAGAGTGTGAGAGAATGGCATGGTATGGTGAAATGGGGAGAGGTAAGTGTAGAAGGGTGGAGAAATCACCTCTGCAGGAGGACTTCTCCACACTTGTTTCATGACCTGATGCAATTACATATCTTTTAGGCCGGATTCACACAAGCAAGAAAATCGCATGAGATTTGTGCGTTGTGAGACGCACAAATGTTAACCCTATTTTTTTGAATGAGATCATACACATAAGCGATGTTTTTCTACATGGCACCGCGATGCAAGAAACAAAACGCGGCCTGTTCTATCTTGCTGTGTGATCTCATATCGCAGCGCCGATTGTTTTCAGCAGGGCCGGTGGCAGCAACATCGATCCCATTGAAAGCAATGGGAGAAAACACACGATCCTCTGCCGCGGCTGTGATGGCCACAGCTAAGGGTCGCTTCTTCCCTAAAGTGATGTGAGGCTATTTTGCCCTGAAAACGCCTCACATCCCTAGGGAATTCACATGGCGGGGAGCGCGATATGGAGGCGGGATTCACGGCCCGTGTGAAGTTAGCCTTACAAATGCTTATCTTTCGGTGACTAAAGCTGCAAGTGCAATAATGTTTAATATAGTATTTACTTATAAGCTACTGCAAAAGCACTATAGATCTTATGCCCCTCACTGCGGAATTGTTGGTTTTAAAATATATCTTATTGTACATAAGTCTCTAAAATCACTTATATTTGTACAATGAAATGTTTGAGCTCAATAAAATAATCATGCACTCTGCTGTATGCTATATTTTTACTCCTTATATAGTCACCTTGGAAAGCCAAAAAGTTGTCAGAACTGATTTCCACTCTCTATCAGAAAATCCTCAAAGAAAATGTCCACCGCCCTCCAGTCCTTAATCTAAAGCTCAGGCACAGTTGGGTTATGCAGAAGTCCCAAAACAAACAAGTACGTCCACCGAAGAGCGGGTGAGCTAAAGTTCTGACCTGAATCCCATTGAGATGCTGTGATAAGACTTTAAATGTTCATGTTCGAAAACTAGCTAATGTAGCTGAATTAAAACCAATTCTGCAAAGAAGAAAGGGCCAAAATTCATCAAGAGTGATGGGAAAGATTCATCACAATTTTGAACAAAGGCTTGATTGTCGCTACTGCGGAGGGTGGCACAACTAGTTATTAGGTTTACAGGAGTAATAACAATTCCACATGGACGATATATAGCTTTTCAATAAATCTTTATCGTCAGTAAATGGAGTGATCATATAAAAGTCCCATTTTGTGATTACTTGTGTTTTTATCTTAAAATTAGTTTGATGATCTGCAAAATTTAAATGTGACAAATTAGCAAAAACAGAAGAAATCCTCATGAAGACAGCATGTCCTGAGCGTAGGCTATTACTGCCCTTATCTGCAGCTACATTCAAAGACCCTTGTGTCCTATTTATCTGGAGGTAACTGCAGCAACAGCAGAGAAAGAAACCCAGCCGGGTACTCATGATTTTACTGAGCGCAACATGTTGTACAAATAACCGTGTGATTTCAGAGATATGCAAATAAGGAAGCTGGAACAATACCTCTGCAGTGCCATTTATTGGATGGCAGCATTTCTGCAAATCAATGCCAGACCCTTTATACAGGTCTTAAAGATTAGGAATTGAGAGCCAAGCCAGAATCCATACACAGACAGCTGTTTCGGGGTGTTTGCCCCTCATCAGAGTGCCGTAGGATTGTGGCTTGGCTGGTGAGAGGCCTATGATGTGAGATATACGCATAATGAAATTATCAAGTAAGGCCGCCTGCAGACGAGCGGGTCGGATCCGGCAGCGAGAATTCTCGCCGCGGGGCCCGACCCGAGAGCCTGCAGGGACGAGCGCGTACTCACCCGCGCCTGGCGGCCCCGGCTCTTTCATGTGCCGGCTGCCGCGCAGCCGGCGCATGCGCAGACCGGAGCCGGCGGCCGGGTGAGTGCAAGCCCCGCACAAAAATAGGACATGCTGCGGTTTGTTTGCCGCGCGAGATTTCGCGCGGCCAAACCGCGGCCGTCTGCATAGGAGTGTGTATTGTAATGCACTCCTATGCAAACTTTCAGTGGCGGAAATCCCGCCCATGTGCAGGCGGCCTAACTGAACAAGTAGGGGCCTTCACTGTAACTTCTCTGCCCCAGCATATGAGCGGCAGCCTGCTTAATCATTGGCTGGGGGTGAATGCAAATTTGGGTTAAGCAGCTCATCTCCAAGGTTCTAGGCCAACAAACGGTGGAAATTCAGACCAATCTACATCTGACATAAGACTTACATAATAAACTGAAGGACTAAACAGGGATTACAAACCAGTACGCGAGTCTACTCTCTCCTGGCATCTTAAATAACAGATAGAACGATCTGAACTGAATAGATCTTAACAGTATATGTCTAAAACCAAGATGCCGCCAGATACTTTGAGAACACTAAGTAGTAGGTATTTTAAGAATTCGTTCAATTTACCCACCATTTTTATCTGAAGGTATGTCTAACAATATTGTGACACTGCACAGAAAGGGAAGCCAAAGCAAATAACCTCACAAGCAGCTAGCAGCAGTGACTGGATTCTTAGAACTATTGTAAGATCACTTTAGACGGAGGCATGTGCAAGATGATTGCTGTTTAATGGAGATTTCCAGGGAAATACTATTGATGACATATCCTCAGAATAGGTCATCATCAATAATTAATTGTCTGGGGTCGGCGCTCAGCACCTCAGCTGATCAGACGCTTGCAGTCAGTGCTACAATACAAAAAGGTGTTGGAGCGGAAGCTGCTGCTCCGACTCGTGTAGTGGCCGTAACTTGTAACTGCAGGTGCAGCACTCATTGACAGCTACTACACAGGGGTCGGAACAGCAGCTTCCGCTCTGTACCCCAGAGTGTAGCGGGATTGACAGCGGTCGCCTGATCAGCTAGGGTTCAGAGCAGCAGACCGCAGCTAATCAATAGTATTTCCTTGGAAAAACCCTTTAATGGTAACCAAAAAGAGGTCAGCTTACACTTCAGATTCTATGTGTATACTTTATATAGATGACCTTTAACTGCCAGCATCCTTACCTTTCAAAGAAAATCTACAGAACGACACGCTAAGTTGTACTCACATAATCGGCTAGCTGCACATATAAACCCGCATGGGTTTCCCCCGCAAAACCTGAATGGAGGTTTGTTGTTTTTTTCGTGTACACAAGTGTATCAGACAAAAAATATATTTCGGTATAATCATCCGAGCTTTCCCTCTGTTGTATCTTCATACCCTTTAATATGTATATAGATGCATATTACACAGGTTATGGGATGGAAACATTTGTTATATCTCATCAAAGGGCGGTGTATAATGGAGCAGACACATAAAGCCAGTATGCCCCCTGCCACAACTACCACGACTGGCGGACACATACCAGGCTGAGGGCTGCTCTTATGCTTCTGAGCCTTCTCCTTTTTAAACTTTGGCACTATACGAAATACTGTGCTTCTACTGTTCCTTTTAGTATACTCCAGAGGAGGATCCTGTTTGTAAGAAGGAAAGCCTACAGTTAGCACAGCAACATTAGTGCAGATATACCTGATTAGAGGAACATTTTATGAACAAGCCAATTCTAGAATCTTTAAGTGCCACAAGCGAAAATGACTTATTCTTATGCATGCCACGTACCTCTTCCTCATCTGGCTGTAAGACATAGTAAAGCCAGGGAATCTCCGCTAGCTTCGTTAGCTCTACTTCCACGTCATGCAGTGCGTTGGATAAAAGCTCTTCATGATGGGCTTCCAGCTGCTGCAAAACAAATACGAAATCAATGAAAACAATACAATTAAAGGGAACCGGTTACATCCTACAGTCATTCCCATTGTATAGTGACGACATTACGCTAAGATATGACATCCCTTTGTGATTGGCAGAGGACCGACCTCGAGGACCCCCACTGAAGTCGAGTATAAAAGAAGTTGTGACACTGATTTGGAACAATGTTCTCTTCTCTGCACAGTAGCACACTACCACATGCTGTGCATGGAATTCAAGCCAGATGCAGTTCCGCACACAGCCAGGAGCGTTGCTGTGCAGAGAAAGCTTAGAAGGGGATGGAGAGCCACGACTGAACAATTTAAGTAACTTTATATGCTATTTTTTAAAACTTAGATCACAAATGCATGATGCATTTATGAGTTCACTATACACAAAAAGGCAAAGAGGATAGTTTTCCAATTGAATTAAAAGTGTATTCCCATCTTAGATATGATATACCGTATCCACAGGATATGCCATAAATGTCTGACGGGTGTTGAGACTGTGGGTCCCAGACCCTTATCTTCCCTGATTTGGCCATAGCTCTCTCCAATTTGTTCAAGGAAGTTGTGTAAGCATCCATTAGGCCGGCTTCACACAGGCGAGAAAATCATGCAAGATTTGTGCATTGCAAGCCACAGAATTCTCGCAGGAATATGAACCCCATGCTTTTGAATGGAGTCATACACATGAGCGATGTTTTTCCGCATCATGATGCAGGAAACAAATTGTGGCATGCCCCATCGTGGAGCGCACTCTCACATTACACCTTCTATCGCTTTCAAAGGGGCCGGCGGCAACATCTCACCACGTGCTAAGTGGCTGACAGCTGCGGCGGGGGGGGGGTTCGCTACTTCTTCATGATTCACAGCCTGATATTACGCTAGCCCATGTGAAGTTAACCTAAATATCTGAGATGGGAATGCGACTTTAAACTACACAAGCAAGGGGTTTGGCGCTTGTAATATACTGTACCATGCAGTTACCTCTTAAGTCAGAGTAAAAAAGCTACAGTAGTATCATGTGATTTATCACTGAAGCCATCCTGGAGATCTACTTTTCCATAATGTAAAGTGTATGCGAAGAGGAGGTGTACTTCATTAACAATATCCAATGACTATGAAATATGTAGTGAATGTAGGCCATTTGTAACCTCTTACTGCTCTATCACGTATATGGGTCAGAGTTACAAAAGTGGACAGTGCTCCCAAAATCAAAAAACTATGTAGGAACAGGCTCCCCTGGTGTGGTGGGGTCACCACGAGGAATATGGCGCACATCTAAAATGGAGAGAGCCAATCACAGCCACGCAATCCAAGGGTCCGAAGTTAGCATAAATCAGGAAAGAACAGAAAGTAGATAACACTCAGGGACTATCCTATACGAATAACCATCAGTGTGTTTAACAGAAGGAAGCAGGTCACTTACTTCACCAGGGTGGTACTTGGGACGGGGTCAGATCCCCACCAACCCCCTGTAATCCAGAAAGGTTAAGATGCCAAAATGTAAATGGTCCGCGGTTCAGGAACACAGTGCCAGGTAACCTCTTCCATGGTTTATTGATAAAATTAACAGGAACTATAGTGTCAGCTCTTGCTTCTTTTCTCTAATGCACACATGGTTATTCATATAGGAATGTCCCGAGCACTAACTGCTTTTTGGTTCTTTCCGGAACTGTAACGTAGATATCTGTCATGAGAAAAAGGCTGGTGCGATATGACAGAGATATATAGAATATTGATCTTGCAGGAAAGGCTCCTGAGATCAGAGATACATCTAATCCGAGCAGTTTAACCCCTTAGCAGCTACAGTGTCTAAGTGGTTATACAGATGGAAACTAACAGAAGCAATACAATACAGAAGTATTGCAGAGTATTATACAAGTACTATCACAAGTCCCTGACTAAAGTGAAAGAAATTAAAATCATATAAACCACGAAATTGGTATCTGCATGTGTAACAACATGTGCCAGAAAATCATCGTGTTTTTTAACCCTTATAGTGGCAATCTTAAAAACAATGCCAAAACTGCTGTTTTTTAGTTAGTTCTCCCTTCCAAAGAATGAAATAAAAAGTTTTACGCATTTCAAAAAATGTCATGATGAAAACCTCAAATCATCCCGCAAAAAATAAGCCCGCAAAGCTCAATTGAAAAACAACATTTTTATTCTGTATAAGCAGGGAAAACACTACGTATTTGTACTGCCAAGCCGAATAAAGGTAAGCTGATTTACCAGCAGAATTGACTTTGTAAAAACTAAACCCCAAAGTTACCAAAATTATGGTTTTTACAGTTTTTTTAAAAATACATTTTCCATGCAATATATTCTATATCATCCATCTGTTCTTAAGTTGACAGGGAATTAAATAATTAAAGGTCTTAGAATACGAGGATGAGAAGAATGAAAATTGTTGCTTCGGCACCAAGACTCAATCAGGCCACATCCTAAGGGCTTAATCATCTTTTTTATTCCTGGAGCTCCATTATGCTGGTCTCCGAGCGCACAGTGATTGAGGACTCCGCAAGCAGGGCAGTAAGTATCTTACCAGCGGGACTCTCCCAACCAAGAGTGATTCTGTCTCATTGTGCAGCGCCTTCACATTCACAGCTACCTCTATGGCAGTGTTCCTAGTCAGGTTCTACAATTATAAGACAATGTTACTTGCTTACACAACTTTTAGAAAAAAAGGTGAAAAAACATTAGAAAGTTGAGACCGCTTTACAGAAAACCAGATGAATAACCCCTTCCACATCTTCTATTGACCTACCTCAGGAAACCTGGGATTGGCTTTATTCAGCGCGTGGGAGCAGGCATTCACTGCATGTGCCAATTCTTGCTCCAGCAAACCGTGCGATTTTGCAGCTTCACATATTCTGTGGGGAAAAAAAAAATATTTAGCCAGGAAGATCTTCAAATCTGCATCTACTGAGTTGACATTTGGTTGAGTTTATTTTGGTGACAATGACATCCACGGAGACTGGGAGAACATTTCTACAGCCATCAATCATATTTGTAGACAACTTATCAAAAGAGTTCATTAACTTCTGGAAAGAAAAAAAAAAGTTTCGTCCTGAGCGTCAGTCACAGATTTCTATTAGCTATACGCAGCACAATTTCATTCTAGAATATGCTGGAGGGCATAAAGGAATCCAGACTGCCCCCATCATAGTGACTGGGATCCGGTAGGGCCCCTCAGCACCACGGCGTTAGTTATTCTGCTCCTAGGATGGAGCTGAACAATGGACTGTCACAACACTAGTGTGAATGAGCCCTTGCTTTGACATTCTAATCCAGTGATTACAGCAATCATTTTAGTAAGGTTTCAGGCTGTGCATATTAACCCCTTAGTGACCAAGCCCGCTTGTGCCTTAATGAACAACTAATTTTCCCGTTTATTCTATTATCGCATTCCAAGAGGCTTAACCTTTTAACTTTTCAGTTAGCTATATAAGGGTTTGTTTTTTGCAGGACAAGTTGTATTTTTTAATGTGGCTTTTGGGTACATATAATGTATTTAAGGCCTTGTATAACTTTTATTCAAATTTTTTTTTAAGAGGGAAAAAAAGAAATTCATTTGTTTTTTGGATTGTATTTTAACAGCGCTCAGTGGGCAAAATAACTAGTGTGATATCAGTCTTCACCGGGTCAGCACGATTCTGGCGATTCCAAGCTTGTACAGTTTTTTTTGTGTTTTGCTATTTTTCTACACAAAAAAAAGTTTAGTTTTTTTTCTTAAAGATTTGCTTTTGTGTTGCTGCATTCCAAAAGTGGCAACATTTGTATTTTTCCCATCAGTGGAGCTCTATGAGGGATTGGTTTTTGCAGGATGAACTGTAGTCTTCATTGATTAGGTCTGCAATTTCTGCATTTTTAAAAATTTTTTAATGACATTCACTGTGCAGTATATATAATGTTAAATTAAGTGTAGGCCGGCATTAAAATGTCAATACCAAAATTTATAGTATTTTTTTTGTTGCAATTTTAGCATGCATTTAAAAAAAAAAATAAAAAAAAAAAGGCGGTGGTGGTGGGGCCCGATATGTCATTTCCCGTCACACGATCGACATTATCCAATGGATAATGGCGATCGCATGAAAGTAAAGAAAAAGTTAAATAAAGTTAAAGTTTCAGCTCCCCTCACAGATCGGAATTATGAGGGGGAGCTGAAACTACTCCCCTCCATCCTCCGTGATGTCCCACGGCATTCTGGTCGCTCCAGGACCTGACGCCATCTTCTGCGCATGCGCGCCAGATGCAAAATGTAGGGCGCATGCGCAGAGGGCCAGAAGCCCGGGAGATTTAAAATCTCCTTGCTTCCGGTTAGCATGAGTAGCCAAGAGCATCAAGATATCACCGGAAACTGCTGTATGCTGTTCCTGTCACATGATGGCCATTATACAAGTAAAAAAAAAAAAGTTTAAGTTTCATATCCCCTCATCAGCCATCACAATGATGGGGTGCGTTAAAAACCGCTGTTGGACGCAGTAACCTGCATCTGAAAACGGCAGTAAGATCGCAACAAATTGCTGCAATCAAAATTGCGGAGTTTTGTCGATGCTACGTGTGAGAGTGGCCTAAATCCTACAGAGTAGCTGAAGAATAAAAGTATCTAAAAAAGATGGCAATACCTATATCTTCCACAAGATGTCCTCGCTGATTTACAGATAGAGCATGCATCTGCACTATTAGCAAAGGTAAGTATTTGCCATTTCACAACTGAAATAGTAATCAAAGAATATATAAACTAGTAATATGTAAGCATCCACATTTAACCAACTATACATTAGGGCCCTTTTACACGAGCCGACAGGTCTTCCCATGTAAAAGGTCTGTTAAACTAAAAATTACTAAGGGGTTTGGCCATATTTAAATTCTAAGGTTAGCTCAAGTGAGAATAATGGAAATGATGCTCTACTTGCACATCACCTGCTGGGTTCATATCTATGGGACCCAATTTCGGCAGCATTTCCAAATGAATTTCTTTTTCTTTAATTTGAAATTTATAGAACTTTATTTTAGTCTCTGAGGGGGACTTGAAGTTGTGATCATTTGATTGCTACGATAGTACACTGCATTACTTATACAGTGCATTCTACAACAGCTAATCAGACTCTGTGGGGAGGCAGGGTCTAGTAGGCCAAGTTACATGGCCGACATGGTGGATTTTGTCAGCTGCCATGGAAACCCATTAGTACCTTGCGATCTCATGTGGGGTGCCGACGGGTGACATGTGGGCCCGTGGACATGAGGCCTAAGGGGTTACTTTAAAGGGGTTTTATGATATAGAAAATGTCACTTTCGAATATCCCATTAGGAATGTTAATACAGTGAGATTACTGGTTCTGCCTCATGTACCTGCAGGCCTGTGGAGACGGTGAGCTGAAAACACACCCGATTCACCGGTTAAGGGCGCATATCATACACAGCCTGCAACATGAAACCATCCATGTCTTCATACCTACTGACCGCTGCAAATCCTGGGACTCTAGATCTATAAAGCAATACAGCTGATATGTAGCCCCATTTCCCTGATGAGGCCAGGTTTGGTGAAAGATGTTGGGAAGGAGCTAGTGGTATATTTCTTTTAGTTTCAGGAGTCCAATAAGCGCAGCTTTACAAGTATAGAGTCCCATGTTCTGCAGCGGGGAACCTATACGTTCGAATGGAGGTTATTAGTTCTCTATAGGAAACGGCAGGCTACATTCCTGCAATTCTAGGTGGTGAACAAGCACAGTATTCCTATGTTCTGGTAGCTTTAGTGACTGCTGGGATAGCAGGATCCAGCATAGGCAGACATGGTAGATGTGACCTACCTTGAAATGAGTTCCTCTGCAGCCTGCGAGCAGAGATTAACCAGTGCAACCTCCTCTTCTGAAGCCAGGTCCACGGCTTGTGAATGGTACAGGTGGGGGCGAAGGGCGGGCTTGCAGGAGTCATACTTTAGCTTGTCTTCCCAGGACTTTAATGTATTTTCAAAAGCCTGTTCAGAGAAGAATATAGAGCCTTAGCAGGGGACACAAAAGGGAACACATTACACATTTCAACTTCAATGTATACATAGCAAAATACTTCAGGGCTCCAGCACTTATGTCGCTGATATGTAAAAACAGCGATGGACTTGATCAATGAATACATTGTATATTTTGAGGTCTCTCATTATAGTAGACCATGATGGCAACAACTAGGAGCTGACCTAATGTGTATGTGCCTTAGGGCTATTAGGTCTCCTGCACACTTGTGTTTTTCTCGGACGCTTTTTCCATGCGATTTTACTGCGTTTTTTTTTTTTTACGCAAGAGTCAATAGGACTTTCTAATGTTAAAAACGCACTACATCGCATGAAAATCGCGATGCGTTTTTAATATTTTTAACGTTAACGTTTTTAACGCAGCAAACCAGTGTGAAAAAAATGCACGTGTGCAGGAGCCCCGAGTGTGTAAAGTTCCCCAAAGAGTGATAAAATAGGAAACTAGTGCTTCCTTTAAAGGGGTTGTCCCGCGCCTAGAGAGAAAATTTTTTTTTTGCCCAGTCCCCCAGTACTTGTAAAGGAAAACTGCTGCCAGGTGTTATTAATAAAAAAAAAAAATTCCCTTACCTGAATCCCCGTTCAGCAACTTTAAAAAATCTTCTTTCCAAGATGGCTGCCGCTGGTCTTCTCCCACGATGCACTGCGGGTCTTCTCCCATTGTGCACCGTGGATGTTCTTCTGCTGTCTGCGCTCCACTGCCGATTCCAGCCACCTCATTGGCTGATCGGCACCATGTGACGGGGCGGAGCTACACGATGACGTTGAGAAGGGGGAGGAGCCAGGATGCCGCTCGTGAGCCCGGACCCTCCAGAAGAGGATTCCTCTCTGCGCAAGCGCGACTGTTGCGGCGACCAGAGGAGAAGTTTAGTCGTCGCCATGGAGACGGGGACGCCAGCACAGGGGGGGGGACCCCCTGTAGGTAAGTAAATAACTTCTGTATGGCCAATATTTAATGCACGATGTATATTACAAAGTGCATTAATATGGCCATACAGAAGTGCATAACTGCACTTGCTTCTGCGGGACAACCCCTTTAAGTAGCAATAACCGTCATTAAATGAGCCGCTGTGCCACATGCTTTATATCTGTTCCATTGGGTCACAGTTGCGCACTATACTGAACAGATAAGTAGGATGTTACCTGGTTCATCATAAGGTTCGTACATGCAGGTGTATGTGTCTGACTGTAGGTGCGGACCATAGAACCAGCTGCCAGCTCTCCCAGCTTCTAGCTCTACATGTATTAAACTTGAAATTTACAAAAAAAAGTTTAGAAAATAACTTTTATTTAGGCCGCCTGCAGACGAGCGGGTCGGATCCGGCGGCGAGAATTCTCGCCGCGGGACCCGACCCGAGCGCCTGCAGGGACGAGCGCGTACTCACCCGCGCCCGGCGGCCCCGGCTCTTTCATGTGCCGGCTGCCGGCGCATGCGCAGACCGGAGCCGCCGGCTGCGTGAGTGATGTTTCTGTGCGAGGATCTGCGAGCCCCGCATAGAAATAGGACATGCCGCGGTTTGTTTGCCGCGTGAGATTTCGCGCGGCCAAACCGCGGCCGTCTGCATAGGATTGCGTTTGTTAACGCAATCCGTTGCAGGCTTTGAGCGGCGGAAATCCCGCCGTGGGATTTCCGCCCGTGTGCAGGCGGCCTAACTTTGTATTTGGGATATCTCGGTATAAGCACTCAAAACAGAACTGCCTGATATAATGCATACAAGGATCTCGTTAGTAGAGAAAGATGCAGGCTACCAGCACTTATGTAGCCAACTACCTCTGTGGCCAGACCTTTACTGTAAAGGTGAGAGATAAGGCTGAAGAGCAGCTGATCCAGTTACTAAAGGAACCGTACAATGCCAGAAGCCAACAAAACCGCGATTCCTGCCCGCGACCATCGGGCTGCACACATGATACAGCTATTAAATGTAACGCTTCCAATCACCTGGTTATCATCATCACATTTATCATACTAAAGGCCCTTTTACATGGAACGATTACACCGATCAGCAGTATTTTTGCATCTGGTGTGTGATATATAAATCCTTATGGATTTTTGGGTGGAGAATCCGAATTTACTTTTAGAAATGATGAATCACGTAAGGTTTTTATGCAATTTAGATTTTTTCAATTTTTAAAAAAAGTTTTTTTTGTGTTTGTGCTCCCCCTTTCCTGGTGACTTATGTATATAAAATTAAATCAGTGACTAAACTCTTTATTTGAATGTAATACACAGTGGATGAAGTTCTATAAATGGTCACTAGATGGCAGAACAATGCAGTTGAGCAGGAAGGTTACCAACATGAACCTATCTGTACTGCTGTTTAGTGTTCTTCTCTTCATTCTTACCTCAGCATATCGGTATTTTTTGACTTTTATTCACAAATACATTACCAGAAAAACAAAATTGAGTTCTGAGTGTTATTTTTTTGTATTGTAAACCAGACACTATTTGGCAATACTGTATTATTGTTTTTGTAATTGTGCTATGTATCTCAGAAATGTGACGTGACAGATAGAATATGATTCTTCCACTGAATTCAGCACCCCAAAATTAGCTGAATCAACCCGTTCCCAAACCAGATACAGGATTTTTTTATTTGTTGACCAGTGTAATCGTTCAAAAAAATCATTCGAATGAGTGAAAATGAATGAATCGTTAACGCAGCCAATGATCCAATGATAAATTATTCGCTTTTCGTTAATTTTTCATTTTAGGGAGGCAATAAAATCATTACTGGCTTGTTCGCTAATTGTTCGATTTAAGTGCTATTTTTTCATTCCCTTATATAAAGAATGTAAATTACTGAATGATTTCTCATCTGAACGCAGCAACAATGTATTGGCCTATATGATCAGGCTGCCCGAGCGATCTCTGACATCGTTCCCTCGTTCAGAACTAAAGCGGACCCTTCGGACCCCATCTCCAGGCTGACTTCTACCAGCGCCGTAGCTAAATGCAGACAACGTCATACCAGCTATTAGTTCAGCGGTCAGACCACAACATCCACACGGTGTATTATGAAGAAGACACCCACATCCATCTCCTGGCCAGTGTGCAGCTAAAAACTAATCGCTTTCTCTTAGCAAATATTTTAGGCTGGAAGAAGCTGCTTGTCATTACACAATTAGACAACAGACACAGATCTACTACAGCACTAACAGCCCCGGCAGTGCTGACAGTACCATGTAGGCACACGCCCCTTTGACACTCAGTTGCCAATGTATTCATACATTTCTAGGAGGAATAACAGAGGAACGGCACAATGAAGGAGCTATAAGTAACAATACTCCAAAATGTATGTTTACTAAAACCGACATGTCAGGAGAGATGAAAGGGCTTCTTTAAGCTCCAGTTTAGGTCTACTGCTCCTTTAACCCTTCCCAACCCAGCGCGGTCCTACATAGTGTAATACACATATGCAAAACAGGCTCAGGCATTGGAGCGGAGCTGCCTAGCATACTCTATATAATTTCCAATTGATATAAGACTCTATTTATTTTTAATTTCTCTAATTCCATCTCCTATTAGAGAAATTAGAAATAAATAGTCTTATTATAACAATGTGTGCTATATCAATATACTTCTAATTACTGGATTATTACAAATGAGATTCCTGATGTGAAACACTCATAATTCACATTTTCAAAAAATTGCAAATAAAATCATCATGAAGTTCATATTTATGCGTTTCTGTTGAGTAATTCCAAAGAATCCACAACGCACTTTCCCACCAGAAATAATAAGAGTTGGGAGGGGGGGTGCGGGTGGCCGGAAAATCGGATTGCAAAGGGTTACAATAGTTTGCCTATATGCCGTCCACAACCTCTGTGCCACAATCCAACGCAGCCAACCCTGGCAGAAGAATGGAAGGCATCTTCTGCAGCCTGCAGCTTCATTCTACTTCTTCCACCGTTCATGTTACATGACAGCAAAGACGTAGCACTGTTAGCCAGAATCATTCTACCGGAGGCCGGAGAGAAGGGTCTTACTCTTTTTGGTTATGTCCTGGTTGTGTTGGACAACACAAGCCCTGAGAGAACAGTCAGTTATTCTCACCCAAACAGTCATCTGGTGTTTATTCCAAACTGCGTCCACCTGTCTATCCCTCCACGCACCATCAGAATATACCCATCATATTTACCTCCATCAATTGAAGAGAACTCGCTTTATCATCTAACTTTCCGTCAATGAGAATGTCAGTCCTGTACACATCCACAACGATGCAAGACGTCGGCGCGCTGAACACATTGTGACAGATGTCACTGCTCAGCAGTCTATAATGGCGCACGGGGAAATAACATCTCACAATGATTGATGACAGCGCTGCAAGATTAAATTACTGTAACCGCACGCAGGAATGCAGATTCCAAATCCTAGAAAACAGCTTAGTGGATATGTCAAATAACTACTATCTGCAACGAAGACCAAGCTGTGCATACATATTGCGCAAATGTGCTAAACACGTCATTTCAAAACGCCAAACTTTCAACATAATGCTATTTTTATTCTCAAACCCTACCAGCTCACGTGCTCCCCAAGAAGCATAGCCAAGCAGGTGTAGAATTGGGGCATATACCATTACTAAGCAAAGATTGGTGCACTGTTACCTTACATTGTAGCAAATAGTCAATGAACTGCCAAATGTGAAAAATTGTAGTGTATGTAATACATGACATTTTTTGTTGCCCTATTAACCCTTTCCAATTCACTGTCTGACGTCTGAAGACATTCTGATTGGAGGCTGTACAGCAGCGATGTCGGAAGATGTCCAGCAGGGTATTCTTACTGTATATTACTGGCCGCTCTGTTGTCTGGGGCCTCTCCAGCATGTCCCATACTGCAGTACGGGCTCTAGCTAGCAGATGGCGCCATTGTGTAATGGCAGAAAGAGAGAGCCCCCTAGGAAACCCTGAATCCAAAATTGGATTGCAAAGGGTTAATTCCTGACCAGCAGTGCTACACAGCAAGTGCTGGATACCCTTCCAAACCAGAAGAATACAGTACCTTGCAAAAACATTCAACTCCTTAGCATTTTTCCTGCTGTGTTGCATTTTGGGTGGGGGGGTTGGGGTCTGTACCATTTGATTTGCACAACATAATGAACACTCTGAAGGTGCAAAATATATATTTTTTTTATTGTAACACAAATAATAATAAAAAAATGCAAAAAAAATGCTGAAAACTAAGGTGTGTTAGTATTCACCCCCTGAGAGTCGATACTTTCTGGAGCCCCCTGTAGCTGCAGTTACAGATGCAAGTCTCTTGGGGTATGTCTCTATGAGCTTACCACATTGCACTAGGATTTTTGCCCGTTCTTCCAGGCAAAACTGCTCCAACTCCTCCAAGTTACATGGGTTGTGTTGCTGTACCGCAGTCTTCAGGTCAGGCCACCGATTCTCAATTGGATTGAGGTCTGGGATTTGATTAGACTATTCCAAGACATTCCCATGTTTCTTCTTACACCCCTCCAGTGTAGCTTTAGCAGTATATTTAGGTCATGGTCCTGTTGGAAGGTGAACCTCTCTCGCTCTGGGAATGGTGTCCTTGGGGTGATGGGAAGTGATGCGTTTGCACCACGCAAAAGGGGGCATTTATAAAAGACTTTTACACCAGTAAACAAGAGACACAAGGCTTGCTTTTGCTAAAGTTCTGCTACTTTTGCTCCTCCATGCCACTTTCTCCCAAAAGGAACATGACCACTCCAGACCGACATATTTATGTATAATTTACACCAGAAACTGGAGTACATTATACCAGAAATGCACACAGGACCAGATCTGGCGTACATTTCTATTTAGGCGCACAGAGATGTGCCTATTATATTGTTACACAGCCGACATTGTATTAGATCGGTGTTTAAAATGCTGGTCTTATTAAATTTCCCTAATAGTGTTTCCCATGATGGCCAAAAAATTCAGTTTTAGTCGCAACTGACCAGAGAGCCTTCTTCCATGTGTCTGAGGAGTCGGCCACATGCTGGCTGGTGAACTACAAATTCTTTTTCTTATGTTTTTATTTATGTAATGTGTTATTCTCTTTTTCTGTCCCTTTTCCATAAAGCCCCACTCTGTGGAGTGTACAATGGGTAGATACTTCTACCTCCACTGTGGATCTTCAGAGTGATCATTGGTGTCTTTGTTGTGGAATCTCTGATAAATGCCCTCTTTGCCTGATCTGCAAGTTTTGGCGTGTAGCCTTCTCTTTTCAGACTTTTCGTTCCATATCCTTTCCATTGTGTTATAATGGATGTAATAGTGCTCCATTATATGTTCTAAGTTTGACATAATTTCATATAACTCAACCCTGACCTATACTTCTCCACAACTTCATCTCAGATCTATTTGGGGAGCTCCTTGGTCTTCAGGCTGCTTACTTAGTGATATTGTAGACTCAGGGGCCTATCAGAGCAGCTGCATTTGTACTGACATCTTGTGACAGATCATGTGACATTTTGATTGCGCACATGGGGACTTTATTCATCTAAATATGTGACTTCTGAATTTAGGCTGTCGGACCAGACCAGACCAGACCGCACAACTTTTCAGCTTTTATTTTATATACAAGGTTTACTTGCAGTCCACTATAGAAATCTGGATTATTTTGTCCTGTCCGTGTCAAACATAAAATCTAAATGATTATCCATATCAATTTCAGGTTGTAATCCTACAAAGCAGGAAAAACACCAAGGGGTTGAATACTTTCGCAAGGCACATATACGCATGACAAAGAGCTAGCCATTTCTTTCGGTAGGGCTACAAGTCTGTTCCAAAATTACATTTTTAGATTAATTCTTTGATTTGCATATTAGAATGAGAATGGAAATTGTTGCATTATTTTCATATCCAGCTACGGAGAACATTTACCTGGAAAAGGTTAATAACTATCCAAGAGATAAGGAATGCTAATTAAAAGGATATTCTCCAGTGGAGGGTAATCATGCATCTAACAAGTAATCCGAATGGGACTTACTCTGTCTCTGGTTAACATCTGAGCCCTGTTTTTATGCACAATTTTGATCACCCCAGGAGGCTGGATCCAAGCTTCTCCATCTACCTGCACAGGAACCCCTTCCTCTCCAAGGATTGTGATCTTTACTGATCGGCACTGGAAGGAAAAAACACAAAGCAGTAAGAGCATTGATGCACTCCTTAATTCAAAGCTTCCCCCTCCTATAGCAGCAATGCCCCTAGGGAAGAATTCCTCCTTATATACAGAATCCATCTCAGCCTGCTCGCGTTTTCCTGCAGACAGGAAACGACAGGATTACTTACTGGTAATCGGTTTTCCATGAGCCCATGACAGCACCCATGAGACATCCTGCCTCCCATCGGACAGGAAACAGGACCTCCTCCTTGATCTCTTTAAAAGGCGAGAATACCCAATACATCCTCAGTCCGTAGCAAGACCCTCAGAGCGCTTAGCAGGTTTTTTTGTTATACTAACTGTATGGTAGTTTCTACATACATTTTAAATAAATAAATAAAAAAACACCTATTTTATACAAATAACAAGATTTTGTAAGAACTTACCGTAAAATCTCTTTCTCGTCTTGTTCATTGGGGGACACAGCAAAGACCTTGGGTATAGCTTCTGCCACTAGGAGGCGACACTAAGCACAAAAGTGTTAACTCCTCCCACTAGCTATACCCCTCCTGCAAGCAGCATACTAGCTCAGTTTGTATGCAAGCAGTAGGAGCAGCCAGTAGGATACAACATAGATAATAAACAATACTCACAAACTGTAACTCATTCCAACACCGTGTGCGACGGCACCGAGGACCCTCCCCTAGGGAGTATACGTCACAGTTCTAATACCAGATTGGGTGGGTGCTGTGTCCCCCAATGAACAAGACGAGAAAGAGATTTTACGGTAAGTTCTTACAAAATCTTGTTTTCTCGTCTGTTATCATTGGGGGACACAGCAAAGACCTTGGGACGTTCTAGAGCAGTACCCAAGGGGGCGGGAAAATATATAACAAGCCGCGTGTGTAAGGAGCAACCTGTCCTTCAACTGCGACCAGCGTTAATGGATGGCTAGGTATCCCGCATGCTCAGACAGAGCCTAAAGGGGCCTAAGTAACGGCCCCATCCACCCTCTGAGGGGAAGAAAAAAACAAAAAACAAAACCCAGACAAGGAGCTTCCGATGAGGCACACACCTTCTGAATAATACGGCCTGGGAATATGACCTTGCTGGCATAGTCGCCCTGAATTGCTGCAAGGCAGAGTCATTGTAAGGAGTCCACTCTGGAAACGCAGGGATCCAGTCGGAGTTGCCAGGATTAGCGGCAGCGCGTTAGCGTGACTGAAGCATGCTACCTGCACGAGATACTCTGGCGTAGTCAACCGAGAGCCCTGCCTTGGAGCGTTCCTTGGAACTACCGAGAAGGTGCCCACTGATACCTCACCGAAGTGGATCCTGATACCGGCGTCAGGACATACAGCGGTTAGATAACGACTGTTTCCTGTACCATCCGTACCAAATAGGCATCCAAAGGTGGAGCTGTGGAGCCATAGGCACCAAAACATCAGGGTTGTGGGCCTTCTGCCAGGCGACTTAGTCGTAAGTCAGGTCCCATATACCTCCAGGTATTCAACCTCACCTTCACAGTCCCTCCGTGAGGAAGGAACAGTCGAGTCCAGACGCCAGTGAGAACGACCTGTTGAGATATGCAACCGTCTCATGCTGGAGTCCCGTGTTGCCCATGGTTGGAAGGCCTGCCGTATGACCCTGATGCTGTATATGCTGACAGCCTCCGTCCATGGCGTCGGCTGTCTGATTAGCTGTAACTTGAAAAGGGGCGTGTGAAGAAAAATTTTGTTCCGTAATCCTGCAACAATGCCCACGGCGTCCGCCTCTGCATGGCCCCATGGGCTTCCGAGGACATCTGCCCATTTCGTGATCAACTAGGGCTGGCCCAGTGCTGGGATGCAATGTAACCGTGTGACTCCACTGGGTACAGAAAAATTGACCGCACAAGGCAGCAAGGGTACCCTGGTACGAGACTCACTGGTCCCTTTGAGGAAACATCAGCAATAGGGATGGAGGAAGCCTAAAATTGCAGACAGTACAAGTATGGACTGTCTTACGCTGTCCTGCAAGCCATAATGCAGGGGGAACAATGCAGGAGGATCGCAGCGAGTCGCTGGATCTGTCCGCCTTAACCCCATTGGACGTTTTACCTTCCTATACAATCAGTCTCGAAAGCGACTAGGAGGGCCCAGTTTGCTGAGGATCAGGGCCCTACGCCTGAACCGACACTAGCGACTGTTTAGAATACAGAGCACTCCTACGGTCAGTCTCCCCATCCCAAATCGGAGAAATGTGGCCTGTTCTGCACCCCACCAGGGTCAGCAGGAGCTCTGTCTCCTGCAGAGGGCTATCCACGTCCTGGTGACACGGCTGTAGAACTAGCAGTCCATCATTCCTAGAGAGTACACATGCCTTGTAGTTCAGAGAACGCCCAAAGGAAACGAACTCAGCATTACAAAGGGCCGCCGGAGGGGCGCCCCGCGTCACTTCCGTCTGTGGCAGGGGCATAATAGTATGCGGCTCTCCTGTCATCGTAGATTGCCCTAAGTTGCCTGTAGGAAGCTGCAGGTGGGAACTCCAGGGGAGCTAGCCATTAGGAAAAACGTCCGGAGCGCAAGCTTCTGTTGGGGTGGAGGCGAATACGACGTGTTCACAAAATTCCTGAGAATAGTATATTCCTCAGAAGGGTACCACAAGACTTAGCCAGACCAAAGGAAGCCCGACGGCTGTTCGACTTCCTTAAGAGTTTTGGGCTGTATACTGCTGCCTTTACACCTTGCTCCACACAAGGCCCGAATACATGTTGTCCTTAAGATGACTAATTTTTGGGTGAATGTAACTCTCGTACAATAGCGAGACCACATACCAGCCGTGGTACTAGCCGGGCCCTGTCCGTGTGCTACCCCGGCATCGGACCTAGCGGTCTGGTTGCCTGCAGGGAAAAACGGGGGGCTAGCTGTAAGGCCCGGGCAACCCGGTCAGGCCTGACATCAAGGCCGGGTACCGCTGATAATCAGCTTGTAGACCAGCAGAGAGCGCACTAGATATGCGGCTCTGTCCCAGACTGCGACCAAGGGTGCAGGAAAGTACTGAGGGGACGAAGCTGACCCCTGCTCAAACCAGTGTATGCGCTGCTTCGGGCATTGAAGTACCACCGGTCTCAGCCGCCTGGGGTACCGCTGACAGGCAGCTTGAACCCTGTTGTACGTAGGGCAAGATATTCTCCGGCTGGATGTAGTCTCGTTCCTTAACGAGAGCGCACATAGTGTGTGACCCTTGCCGGCCGCTGTCATCGTGTCCTCCTGGACACGGACCTGTGGTGCGATTGCCTGTAGAGGAGTTCAACCAGATTCGGGACAGACATGAGGAAAAATGAGTCCAGAGGCTCCCTGTGCGAGTACTGACAAGAGATCGCATACTGTTATCTGTAGGATGAGATTCTCTCTGCTTAATCTCGAACTACAGCGCGAGCGCACTTGGTATGTGGCTCTGGCCGCCCCGCCAGCATGTCCTCCTGGACGCGGACACTATGGTACCTGTGACCGCGGGAGGAACCACAGGGGAGCTGCCGACATGTAAGGCTCAACCCGGTGCGGAGCCGACATGGGGAACGATGAATCCAGTTGGCGAGCCCCGAGTAATGCTGACAAGAGAGTTCGCACACTGTTGTCAGTATATATAGAGCTGTAGCGAGAGCGCACCTGGCATGTGGCTCTGGCCGCCCTGTCCGCGTGTCATCCTGGACTTAGACACCGCGGTACTGCTGGCTGTAGGGAACTGCAGGGGGGCAATGGGGGAGCTTCCGTCAGGCAACGCTCAACCCGGTCTGGAGCAGATATGGGTAGCTGTGCGGTACTCCTTCTGTTATGGAAGGGGTAATAGGGGCGCTATCAGCGACCAGGGAGCCACCGATAGCCTGTGTGTAGTACGGAAGGGGTCCCAGCGACCTCAGTTTCGCTGAGAGGATTGCGTAAGGAGTGGCCAGCTGCTGCCTGCGGGCAAAGCGGGTCGCACAGTAGCATTATACGCCAGCCTATGGCAATCAAACGCCCGAACGTCGTGAGCTACGCAATCTGTTCAGCAGGAGGGCAATGGTGGCCGTGCTACACGGTTATATACAACCCATCCTGACCAGCGGCAACGCACACAGGAAACGTGCGACCAACGCTGCTGTAGGGGGCGATGCTGGTGCACAGCCTCTAAGACCGCAACCGGGTAAGGCATACCTGCGTACCGGCATAATGGACGCAGGGCGGCCTCCCATCCCTAGCACGAGGGAGCAGTAGGAGGAGTACACGTGTGGCGCCAACTTTAAAAAGGCCGCCATGTGTGGCCGGCAGATCGGCTGTGTGGCGCTATGCGCGCGCCGGGGGCGGCGCTACGCAAAGAGAGGGACGTGTGGTGCCACAGAGAAGGCGCCCGCTCGGCGGGAACATTCACAACGCCCGCTCGGCAGGCTAATTCACAACACCTGCTCGGCGGGGAAATTCACAACGCCCGATCGGCGGGGAAATTCACAACGCCCGATCGGCGGGGAAATTCACAACGCCCGCTCGGCGGGGAAATTCACAACGCCCGCTCGGCGGGGAAATTCACAACGCCCGCTCGGCGGGGAAATTCACAACGCCCGCTCGGCGGGGAAATTCACAACGCCCGATCGGCGGGGAAATTCACAACGCCCGATCGGCGGGGAAATTCAAAACGCCCGCTTGGCGGGGAAATTCAAAACGCCCGCTTGGCGAGGAAATTCAAAACGCCCGCTTGGCGGGGAAATTCAAAACGGCCGCTTGGCGGGGAAATTCAAAACGCCCGCTTGGTGGGAAAATTCAAAACGCCCGCTTGGTGGGAAAATTCAAAACGCCCGCTTGGCGGGAAAATTCAAGCGCCCGCCTGGCGGTCTGAATGCCTAAGAGCCCCTGCAAAAGAAGCAGCAGGCACCGCTTGGCGGGAAGCAATAAACCGCGGGCGGCGCCCAACAAAATCGCCGTGGGCGGCCAGCAGCACAGTAGCCGCGGCCGCCCACACAGACAGCCGCGGGGGGCCGCGGCCATCAGCCGCCGCCGTCACCGACAGTTGCGGGCGGCCGGAGTACATCAGCCGCGGCCGCTCAACTAGCAGTCACGGGCGGCGCTCAACAAAATAGCCGCGGGCGGCCAGCAGCAGACAAGCCGCGGCCGCCCACAAAACAGCCGCGGCCGCCCAACACAATGGCCACGCCAAAAACAGCCACGGCAGCCGGAGTCGCGGGCGGGAGCAAAGTCGAGGCCGCCCACCATACCACTGCGGCACATAAGCCGCGGGCGCCCACCAAAGAGCCGCGGGCGCCCACCGAAAGCAACACACTGCAGCAGGCGGCATAAGAGCAGCGCAACGCAAATCGCGCAGCAATAACAAAATAAACCCACATACTTACCTCCTTTGTGAGGTAGGGTGGCTCCCGGGCTCCAGCAGAGCTTCTCCCCATCATCGCCTGCCTTTGGTGGGGCAGTGGATGCCGGACCATAAATAAGGGGGGCTCTATGGCTGGCGGGTCACACTCAGTTTGGTGGCCGAGTGTGCCTGCTTTTCTTCAGAGGGGGCCCGGCAGACAACAGATGTCTATAGTTACCTCTGTTCGCCACCCTCGGTGGGTTAACGGGGAGAGTCCTGCCTCCCCGTTATGCCCTGGCCTTCCGGATAAAAAAACTGATAAAAACTGATAAAAATAAATAAAAAATAGTCTCAGCAGGAGAGACAGTCCTGCCTCCTAGACACTAAGCAAAAAACTGAGCTAGCATGCTGCTTGCAGGAGGGGTATAGCTAGTGGGAGGAGTTAACACTTTTGTGCTTAGTGTCGCCTCCTAGTGGCAGAAGCTATACCCAAGGTCACACACACACACATACACAAAAGAATACATACAAGAATACATACATCCCTTTGTGTTTCTATTAAACACTAAAGTTGTTAGGAATAAAGCGGTGCTATCAGGGGCTTATGGAAAACCGATTACAGGCAAGTAATCCTGTTTCCCTTGAAGGGGTTCGGTCGATAGAAAAAAAAAAAAAAGGAAAAAAAATCAATACTTACCTATTTCTCCCCAGGCAGTCTTCTTACCGCATCTTCTTCTCACCGATCTTCTCCTGGCTCCCTCAGTCTCCGGGTCAGATCACCCTCCTGCAGGTCAGTGTAGTGACGTAGCGTTCACTGCTTAGCTGGAAATGCTGAATCCTATGTCGGGTTATTGCCAGACTGCGCATGTGCGGTGTCTCAAGGCAATAGTATAGGAACACTCGCAGAGAGACATACTGAGCATGCGCAGCCTCAGCAATAGCCCGACATAGGATCAATCACTGACCTGCAGGAAGCAGAATGCTGCGAATGTACGCTACATAACAAGTAGAAGAGGATGTGGCTGGCTGGAGGTGATCTGACCCAGGGGGACTGGAGGAGCCAGGAGAAGATCAGGGAGGAGAAGATGCGGGAAGAAGACTGCCTGGGGAGGAATAGGTAAGTACTGATTTTTTTTTTCTAATGACGGCACCCCTTTAAGCCCATGACAGCACCCATGAGAGAAAAAACTAGATAAATCCAGGGGGAATTACTGCTTGCAGGACTTTCCTTCCAAATGACAACTGCTCAGCAGCCAGTAGATCTAATCTGCAATGCCTGGAAAAGGTGCTAGAACTCCAGGTGACAGTCCTACAAATTTGAGATACAGAAGCATTAGCCCTTTCAGCCCAAGAAACTGACACCGCTTGGGGAGAACGGGCTCCAAACCCAGAGGAACTGACAACTCCTGCCGAGGAATATGCTAAATATACTGTATATAGCTATAAAAATCCACCTGGCCACTCTTCCACTAGTAGCCCTTTCCACTCTCTTGATGCCCTTAAACTGAACAAAAAGTTGAGAACTCTTCCTCCATTCACTAGTGGCTCCCAGATATTCAGTTAAAGGGGTTGTAAGTTTTATACTTACCTGCTCCGTTGCTGGCGTCCTCGTCTCCATGGTGCCGACTAATTTTCGCCCTCCGATGGCCAAATTAGCCGCGCTTGCGCAGTCCGGGTCTTCTCCTGTTCTCTATGGGGCTCCGTGTAGCTCCGTGTAGCTCCGCCCCGTCACGTGCCGATTCCAGCCAATCAGGAGGCTGGAATCGGCAATGGACCGCACAGAAGAGCTGCGGTCCACGGAGGAAGAGGATCCCGGCGGCCATCTTCACCGGTAAGTATAGAAGTCACCGGAGCGCGGGGATTAAGGTAAGCGCTCCGGTAAGCTTTCTTTAGGTCCCTGCATCGGGGTTGTCTCGCGCCGAAAGGGGGGGGGGGGGGGGTTGAAAAAAAAAAAAAAAACCGTTTCGGCGCGGGACAACCCCTTTAAGGATCTTCTGACATCCAGATTATGAAACTCCATTTCCTTCTAATATTTTGGATTTTGACTAAACGATGGCAAAATAATTTCCTGAGAACATTAAGGGCTCATGTCCACGGGGAAAATAAGAATTAAAATCCGCAGCGGATTTTAACTCTTCTCCCGCGCGCGGATCCGCACCCCATAGGGATGCATTGACCACCCGCGGGTCGGATCGTCAATAAAAGTGATTCAAAAAAAAATGGGAGCATGAAAAAATCTGGACCATGCTCCATTTTCATGCGGGTCTCCCGCGGGGACGGCTCCCGCGGGCTTCTATTGAAGCCTATGGAAGCCGTCCGGATCCGCGGGAGACCTAAAATAGGAATTTAAAAGCATTTACTCACCCGCAGCGGGCCGGGAAGGTCTTCTCTTCCTTACGGCCGCATCTCCCTTGCTTCGGCTCGGCGGATGTGCCCGGCGCATGCGCGCGGCACGTCGACGACGTGCCGCCGGCGTGACGAATTCATCCGCCGGCCGAAGAAAGAAGATCCGGCCGCGACGCAGAGAAGAAACGGAGCGGATGGGAGGTGAGTTTATTCTTATTTATTTTTATTTTCAGCACTCATGTCCGCGGGGCAGGAGGGACCCGCTACGGATTCTACATGTAGAATCCGTAGCGGGCCCGATTTTCCCCGTGGACATGAGGCCTAAAAATCTGTCACCAGATTTGGAAGTTAAGCAGAATCTGGATTAATAATAACTGTTATATAGGATATTAGTATAAGAAGGAGAGAAAGAAATAAAAGTTATCTCCCCCACCCTCCTAACGAAAGTGAAAAAAAAAAAAAAAAAACTTTCCTCACTCTAACCCCTTGAGTTGCGGGTTTCCTACCACCCTGTCGTGCCCACCAGGGCAGGTTTTTTAAAATGGTCTAATCATTGAATTTCAACTAATTTTGCAGTTGCGTCTCAAGAGCCATAACTTTTTCATTTTTCCATTGACATGGCCATGTGAGGGCTTGTTTTTTGCGGGACAAGTTGTGATTTTTTAAACAGGGGGGAGGAAAAAAAGAAATGGGGAAAAAAGAAAAAAGGGGCCATGTCATTAAGGGGTTAAATAATGCATTAACTTCCTTCTCTGGGTCATTACGACGCATGGATACCACATGTGTGATTGTATTTTTGATTTTTTTTACAAAGTAAAGGGAGACAAGTGTTTTTATTATTTTTTTTAGAATTTTTTAACTTTTTTTTTGTCCCTTTAGGGGACTTCCACAGGGACCCATCAAGACCCCTGATCACATTCCGGGGGTCCGATGGTGACAGCCCTTTACATGCTGCAGTCACATAGACTGCAGCATGTAAGGGGTTAACACAGCAGAGATCAGAGGTTTTCTCTGATCTCTGCTGTAAGAGCTAGTACCTAGCTGTCCTCTGACAGCCAAGCACCAAGCTCTCCCTGCCACAGAGACCATCGGCTTGCTTCTGACAAGCCGATGGTCTCTATGGCAACCTGTAAACAAAGCAGGAGATTGCCGACATATCGGCAATATCTTCTGCTGGTTTTTCAAAGCCCTTGCTTTGTTCTCTGTGGGTCTGTGCAGGCAGAGCACACTGTCACAGCTTGTGGCATTGTGCTCTGCAGCTCCCATAGTGATACATAGCACGGAAATCTTCCGGGCTATGTTGCTATGAGCAGTGGAGCTCGTCCCGGAAAATTTCTGGGCGTGCCACTCAAGGGGCTAATGCCGCCTGCACACAGGCGGAAATCCCACGGCGGGATTTCCCGTGGGATTTCCGCCGCTCAAAGCCTGCATAGGAGTGCATTACAATACGCACTCCTATGCAGACGGCCGCGGTTTGGCCGCGCGAAATGTCGCGCGGCAAACAAACCGTGGCATGTCCTATTTTCGTGCGGGGCTCGCAGAGCCTCGCACAGATATGTCACTCACCTGGCCGCCGGCTCCAGTCTGCGCATGCGCCGGCTGCCCGGCAGCCGGCACATGAAAGAGCCGGGGACACCGGTGCGGGTGAGTACGCGCTCGTCCCTGCAGGCGCTCAGGTCGGGTCCCGCGGCGAGAATTCTCGCCGCCGGATCCAACCCACTCATCTGCAGGCAGCCTAAGTTAACTTTTCTCTACTAGCTAGTAGGGTAGAAACCACTTCTTCGGATAGACCCTTCTTTCTTAAAACCTTTCTCACAATCTGCCAGCCCAGAATGTAAGGCTTGAGGGACAGTTAGGAGGGAAAGCCTCATGGGATCTGCGAGCTTTATGTACATGATGGATGGATGATATGTCACCTTCTATGGAGGAGGTTCTCTGGTAACTATGATATGTTACAAAGGTCATTACTGGGTCAGATCAGATGGCAGAGAGTGAGTTCTGCCCAGTGATGGACTGGTTGGCAGAAGCAGCAAATGATTGGTTGAAGAAAAATGGTGGGAAATGTCTGTGGTTGTCAGGTAGAATCTGGTGGCCTGACAGTGGCTGGTGATTAGCTCAGAGGAACAAGCTGAGAGGAACAGCAGTGAGATATGGAGGTGCAGAGATGTGGGCCATCATCATCTGGAAAGGAAGCAGCATCCCGCCCTTAATGGGGGATTGTCGCCCGCATTAGGCATGTGAGCAGGTAAACTTGGGGAGAGTTTGGTGGTGGTAAACTCGTGTCTGTAAGACAGAGTTTACATGAACTGTTATGGTTATTGATTGGTTAATAAACTTGGGCCTGTAAAACAGAGTTTACAGGAAGAGTTATGGTTATTATTGGTTACATTTCTCCCCAAATGTTTGTAACCCCGTTAATAAACACCGCGGCCTTCTTTATCCAATATTGGTGTCTGTGTCGGCTATTTATAAGAGCTTGGTAAGGTTTTAATAAAGCGTAAGATCCCATGAATAGAATCCTTATTCACTACTGCAACATGCAGATTCAGGTCTTCTATTTTCTCACCAGCTAGAAGAAAGTTGTCCAAGTACGGAATGATGATGGTGTCTACTTCTCAGATATGGTCTATGACCTCTGCTATTAACTTTGTAAATATTCTTGGCACTTGGGAAATCCCAAAGGGTAGAGCCCTGTATTGTAAATACAATATTATGTCCTTGAGCTGAACCGCCACTCTTAGAAACCTCTGTGAAGATGGATGGATGAGGACATGGTAGCGTGCGTCCCTTATATCTACGGATGCCATTACACAATCGTCAAATTAATAATGAGAATGGTACTTTGGATAAACGGTCTTCAAAAATTGTGACAGAACACATAAGTGCTTGGCTTTCTTAAGTTTATGAAAGGACGGTAAGATCCCTCATTTGTTTTTTTTACTAGAAAGAGGGTTAAATAGAAACCCTAATCTTTCTCTTTGTGGGACTTGAACAAGAATACTTTTTTTCTAACAAGGTAAATATCACTTCTGATAGGCCCCCTGTCCACGGCAGTGATTTCGCCGGGGGTAAACCGCCGGCGAATCACGCCAGCATTGCTATGGAAAGCGCCGGCCTCCTGTCCACGAGCGGAGAATCACAGCAATTCTCCGCTTGCGGACGGCAATTCACAGCATGGTGCGAATTGCCCCAATTCTCCACGGTCAGCCTATCTGTCAGATAGGCTGACAGCGGAGATCCGTTTCAAAAGGATCCTCGCTGTCTAGGGAAGCTTACAGCAGGAAATTTATTATTTTTTCTTTCAATTTGAAGTTTTCTCTAAAATCTCTTCTAAAGCCGGGCCCAAAAGAAATTTTCCCTGGCAAGGAATTGCATGTAATTTACTTTTAGGTGCAACCTCACCATTCCACAGCTTTAGTCATAAGGCTTTATGAGCCGAATTGGACAAAGCTACTGCTTTGACACTTAACCAAAGAAATTTAGCACCAGCTATAAAATCTACAACCTTAAAGATGGTAGGAATAACCTTTAACAGTTTGATTACATAGAGTCGTATTTTGGATATTAATCTCAAGATCATTAAGCCAACCCTTAAATGACCTTGCCACAGACGTGGCTGCAATAATAGGCTTAAAGGAAGAAGTGGAGTCTTTCCAATTCTCCAAGTATATATATATTTGTCGTTTATCGATAGGGTCCTTTAAAATCCCATAGTCCTCAAATGGGAGTGCCTTTCTTACCCATCTTAGCTACAGGAGCATCTACCTTAGGGGCCCTATCTCAGGCAGAAGTTTCCTCCTTAAAAGGATATTTGCTTTAACCAAAACTAGGGATACAAAATTTCCTAACAATTCCCTATTAATCAGGGCTTTAATGTTCTCCTCCTAGGTCCTAGACTGTCAAACATCTGATCAGCTTTGGAATTCTTAATTTTCATAGTAGCTCTGACTACTTTTAAATGCAGATCAATGTTGTCTTCCTGAAAGGGTTTTACCCCCAGACTCATCGGAGGAAGACTCTGAGATAGTATACCCTCCTCCTCTGCCTCTGATACACTGATATTGAAGCAGGCATATAAGAGCTTTTGGGTTTAGCTGGAGAAAAGGATCACTTACATTCTTCCATATATCCCTTAATTTCAGCTCTAAAAGACGGAGATTCCGCAGCCTCTCAGGTCTCCATAAATATAGGATCTTAAGAAACAACATTCATCTCTCCCAAAGGTACAGGCTGCGGTACAAGCCACTTACCCCCAGAATACCATAAACTCCTCCTCATCCTGGTTTATGATATTTAGTGATCTGCAGAGTTCAGGCCAAACACTGAATCCTCACAGAACTCATACTGTTCTGGCTGTGCCTCCTCTTTCGTGGGCGGTGAGCCACATCCCTTTGTACATGCTCCAATAGGTGGCAACCAGCCGCCCATCCTCGCCTCATCAACTCTCCTTCCCTCCAAGTAGTACCGTAGTCACACCCGAGAGACTCGCCAGACGTAGTATATAAACTTCTAACAATAGAAATCCCAGTAACGCTAACTGTGCAATAAACTACCAGCCAGAGATAAGCTGCAAAGGCATGACCGCAGTAACCCGGTACCTCCTGCTATGTCACTTCCTGTGCGACTCCAGTACTGCCAGCATGCATACTCTGACACTCCTCGCAAGTAGACAGACCCTGACTGCAGGGCCTGTTGTAAAAGACTGCCAGAGGGAGGGAGAAAGAAGGGAAGCCCCGATACACAGGACCCTATAGAGTAGGAGCCCAGGAGTCACCACTCGGAGTTCTCCTACAATAGCAGAAGAGTGCTTCTCAGAAGGCTGAAGCCAGCCCATAGCCTATGGACTACATCCATCCGCCAAGGGCAAGAGGAGGAGATCCAGACTTTCCTGTGGTTCCCCATGGAGACTTACCACAGACAGGTAACCCCTATTCCCACCAATCTGGGGTTGAGGGGACCTTTCCAGGAGGAAAGCCATACTGTCCTATGGATAGGAAACAAGAACTGAGGAGAAGCTGGGTGTTCTCGCCTTTCAAAATAGGTCAAGGAGGAGGTCCTATTTCCTGCTAGATGGGATGCGGGCTGGCTCATGGGTGCTGTCATGGGCATAAGGGAAAAAATCCTCCACATGGCATTGGAGGGATACAGAGGTGCAGGAAGAACCCATACTCTAATGTTTGTATGGGACCATAATACCACCATCCGCAGGCCAAGAATCTTTAAGGTCTTGTACCCATATTCCAGTTCAAACACTTGGAGCCCTGACCAAACTGAATTTGGATCAATAAGGTGCTCCAAAATCTAATCAGTAGAACTATGGGGTTTTGGGTGCTGCTTCCGGAATATGGATAGTTTAACACAGGTAACTGATGTTCATGTAAATGAAGAATTAGTCAGATTTTTTTCCCTTATTTTTAAAATGTCAAGAAACTAATGCTGCATGGCATCCACTTTAACCTCTAAAATCAGTAAAAGGTGACGTATGGAGATCTTCCCATCCACACTGAAATACCCATATTAGTATGTACATTACTTTTAAAGGCTTACCTGAGCTATTCTGTGATGCTGTAGCTTTATCACCCTAGAAACTGCCATCTGCATACTCCCAAATACTGCTACCACCTCCAGGATCTTATCATCAAACGAAGGAGCACCAAATATCTGGGGGGAATAACAGCAAATAAATACATGCACTTTCCAACATTCACCTGAGAAACCAAACAGTATTTTGTGTATTAACGCCATCCTTTATGTTAGATCTCATTACTGATAGATAACATTAGAGGGCATTGTTGACAGGGGTAATTGTGAAAAAACAACAGGAAAAAAAAAACCATGGCTCAAAAATTTGACTGGGGGGAGGTAATGACTTCAGCAACATTAACTGAAATTAAAGGTTTGAAATTAAAAAAATCCTTACTCAATCTATCAGGAAAATAAGTACCGTATATACTCGAGTATTAGCTGACCCGAGTATAGGCTCCAGTATAAGCCTAGCTATACTCCAGTCTATACTAGGTAAAAAAAAACCCAGCAATACTCACCTCCCAGCCGGCGTCTGTTCCCGATGCGATGGTCTCCCCGGCGGTGCGGCAAGCTGCTTCACACTTCTCCCCACTGTCATCTCTTTGGCTCGGTTTTCAATTCCCCCGCCGTGAGCACTGTGATTGGATCGAGCGCCGGCTGTGATTGGCTGGCGCTCGATCCAATCACAGCGCTTAGTTACACAGCACTACCAGAGGGGGAATTGAAAACCGAGCAAGGAGATGACAGCGGGGAGAAGTCTGAAGCAGCTTGCCGCACCGCCTTGGAGAGCATCGCGCCGGGGACATAGACGGCAGCTGGTAGGTGAGTATTGTGGGTTTTTTTTTTACCTCACTCAAATATAAGCCGAGGGGGGCTTTTTCAGCACTTTTTTTGTGCTGAAAAACTCGGCTTATACTCAAGCATATACGGTATCCTTCCTACCATTCAGTAAAGGAGAACCTATTTATGGAAGGTTTGGATGACAACGCGTGTTAATTAAACATCCGCAATCCTGTTAGATAGTTAAATGTATATTTCCTCCAAATATCAAGAACTGTAAAAAGTTAGAGAATAATGTACTGCAGTCTGAGCAGCTTTTGGAAAAAACGTGCCTGGATATCCCATTTAACAGTACCAGTTACCTAGAATATAAGGTGAAATTTAAAGTTGTCAAGCTCAGTGCTGGAGACAATAATGGAGGGAAGCATCTTTCCTATGCTATCATGTATGTCACTTAATATAAAAAAATCCAAGGGTTTTCCAAGAGCCCATACCTTAATATGGAGTGTTTGTTGGAAATTTAATAGGTAGTAAACAGTTCAGGAGGAGTAAGTACCTAATAAGAATGAAAGTCACTTAAAGCTACTCAGTCATCATAAATCTAGAAAAGGTCTTTGCAATCTTTTATTCTCCTTGTACAACAAGATTCCTGCACTAATTGCATAAAGGTTCCCACGCCTAAAATAGCCCCACTTGGTGGAATCTGCAGCGAGATACTGGACTAAGAATACCATGAGGAAAGTTTAAGTATCTCTTATATGACGCAGCAATAACGCCAAGTAACGATAAAGCTTGATATAAGCTTCCTCTGTTCGGCTTTACTTACATCATCCTCCTTGGTTCCACCCCAGAAATTGGTGCCACCAGCATAGCTAGGGATGTTCAACACTGCAATACCCTGGAGACTTGGAAGGGGAATGTACTGACCATCACACTGCCGAGAAGACAACAATGGAGAATAATGAACACAAAGTATTTGCATGACCAAATTATATACAATGAAAGGCAGTGATAACAGCCAACAGTTCTAGTACATAGCACAAGATAGTTACATTTTATAGTGACACTATATAGAAAACAGCTTTTATACCAATTCTGTATTACTCTGTGTTAATGGCAAAACTGCTTCATAACAACCCGCCCCCTCTGACTACAGGCACTGCACAATGTAGTCAGAGGCCACACTAAAGACTCATTAGATACAAGTATATTAAAGCAAGTACCAGATACATTTAATTCATGCGCATCACATAGTCAGACTACACGTTAGTGTATTTGGCACTATGCTGAACCACCAGAATCTGCTATAATCTCATCTTCTCCAAGTTACCTCCAGCTGAACCTTTTGCTCCAAATTCTTATAAGTTCTTTGCAGCAACTCTTTGGTTCCAAGGACTCCGTACCACATCATGTTTTTCGTACGGCTTCTGTAATAAATAAAAAATGGATTAAAACATGCAGCACATATGAAGTATTCACTGAAATAAAGTGTATGTCACGCATTTCTGGGGAGTAACCGTATTAGTTTAGGATACACTCCCTTGTAGACATTCAGGTAAATGCATTCAAGTTTTTTTAATGATTTTTTAAGTAATTTTTCAAGTGAATGACTAAGTCCGGATGAGTCTAAAAGTGCCCATACACATCATATGAAAGATGACCGAAACGGGTAACCATCTAATGTGTATAGGGGTGTCCCCACTCTTCCTTGATGACCAATGTCAGTGCATAGGGATTGGCCCCACGGAGCAAGTATGCATATCATTGCGGACTTACTGCGTGACGGCGCACGACAGATTTGCGCTGGTGCTCACGATTGTGTGTACCCGGTCTTATTTGCAGAGTTTTATACACCATGTTTTAATGGAATTCACAAGCAGCTTATATTTATTCATCCCACAACTTGCTTTTAGTATAAAAACAGCTGATTCTTCATTACCTGCACTTTTCAGGGTGCTCCTCACGTTTGTTGTTAAACTCCAGGGAAATTTTCGCATCTAAGCCGATACCAAAGTAGTTGTTCATTACACATTTTTCTGAATAACCTTCTCTGTTGGGGGAAGGGAAGAAAAATTACTTGATTTTAAATATACAAAGAAAATAATTATTAGAATAATAGATGAGCATTATTAGAGAATAATCTGCGTTCATGTATCAGGTGACCAAAAATACAGCCCACGTAGAATGATAGAATTTAGGGCTCATTCACACAGGCGTCTGTCCCGTATCTTACGCGCGCATTCTTCATGCACGTAAAGTACACAGTACACAACAAATATACATGAACCTGCATAGCCTACATTGGTATGTAATATGCATCCAAATAGGACATGCTGCGTTTTTATACACGTGAAAAAAATAACATAGGTGTGAGTGGCCCAACAGAAATGAATGGGCTTTTAGCACAGCGCATTACGCGTGTGAAACGCAGACGACATACGCCTGTGCGAGTGAGCTCTTAGGACAAGTTTAGAGCATGCCCTGCATTTGCTTAATTCATTAAATGCAGCGCAGGTTCCTCTTCTTGTGTCCCCTTCTCTTTACTGAATGTCAACGGTAAACTGCAACAAGAGCCCTATTCACGTCAATGGCTGATGTAATCTGTATTCCAAGGTGAGAACCGAGAAAGAGAAATATGCAGAAAACAGTTTCAAAGTATTCTGTACTGTCTGAAAACAAAACCAGTAATCTGTTAACCCTTTCCAATCCAATGTCGGGCCTGCCCCGACATCATCATTTCCCTCCACAGCTCCGATGTCGGGGCAGGCCCGACACTGCAGTGCAGGAGTGCATCTGCACCCGATCGTCAGACACATCGGGTGCAGATACACTCCTGC